>NC_053112.1:3185248-3432748 GCF_010015445.1 Perca fluviatilis | reverse complement strand
CTGGATCGCCATAATGATTCCTCACTTGTTCTTTGGTTTGAGGGCGATAATTTAAAGGCGATAAAGTTTTATATATATATATACTAACGTCTTCCCCCCTGGTGGTGTATGCAGACTAACGTCTTTCCTCCCCGGTGGTGTCTGCAGACTAACGTCTTCCCCCCTGGCGGTGTGTGCAGAGTAACGTCTTCCCCCCTGGCGGTGTGTGCAGACTAACGTCTTCCCCCCGGCGGTGTGTGCAGAGTAATGTCTTCCGTCCCTGCCAGTGTGTGCAGACTAACGTCTTCCCCCCCTGGCGGTGTGTGCAGACTAACGTCTTCCCCCTGGCGGTGTGTGCAGACTAATGTCTTCCCTCCCTGGCGGTGTGTGCAGACTAACGTCTTCCCCCCAGGTGGTGTGTGCAGACGAATGCCTTCCCTCCCTGGCGGTGTGTGCAGATGAAAGCATTCCCTCCCTGGCAGTGTGTACAGACAAACATTTTCCCCCCCTGGCGGTGTGTGCAGATGAACGTATTCCCTCCCTGTTTTGTTTTAACACTTAATACTTATTGTGCACAGGAACCGTTGCATATGATAATATCCCAGCTATGAACCAATCAGACTGCTTGATTTGAGCTTCCCGTTTTATAAATATATAAATATGTAAACAGGAAGCAGCCGACCAACCTTCTCCGCCTCCACAGAGACGCCGGGAAACAGAACCTGCAGCGACGCCTGGAAGTCCAGACGCAGAGACGCAAACCTGGACTCGGCTTCAGCCTGTAAAGATACCGTTAGTTCATTACACAGCAGTACTTAGTTACATTACACTACAGCGCTGGAATGTTTCAGATGTTTGATATTTGTTAAACTGACCAGCGCTGCTTTAAGCTCTGCCTCTCGCTGCTCGCTCTGACGCTCCTCCGCCGAAAGCGTCGCCATTTTGTCCTGCAGCTCCTGAACACAACATGAAGGAAGAAAAGTCAGATCTGCTCTGTCATAAAGAACTTTAATAAGGTAACAGAAGACTTGATAAGCACGCTTACAGTGTCAAAACTGGACAAATCTTACTGTTGGACAGGTATGTTCAATAATGTGTCCGTCACAAGTATCTTATTTTACTGCAATAGAATTTATACAATCTATTGTTTTAGAAACAATCTTTTTACCTAATCTCACTTAACTTCTACATAAAGTTTGCTAGTTTGTTAGCTGTGTTACTACTTTCAGCACAAAGCCCGACCCAAGTGTCTTTGCTAGTTTAAGACTGACACAGTTGTCAGTTTCCCGTCCAGCGCCCACGTTGTTTAAATAACAAATGCACCTGCGCCCATCTGTGGCCCATAGGCCTGCTGGTCTTACAGGGAGGTGTGTTCAGGTGCATTCTGGGCGTGCTGGTCCTACAGGGAGGTGTGTTCAGGTGCATTCTGGGCGTGCTGGTCCTACAGGGAGGTGTGTTCAGGTGCATTCTGGGCGTGCTGGTCCTACAGGGAGGTGTGTTCAGGTGCATTCTGGGCATGCTGGTCTTACAGGGAGGTGTGTTCAGGGGCATTCTGGGCGTGCTGGTCTTACAGGGAGGTGTGTTCAGGTGCATTCTGGGCGTGCTGGTCTTACAGGGAGGTGTGTTCAGGTGCATTCTGCTGGTCTTACAGGGAGGTGTGTTCAGGTGCATTCTGGGCGTGCTGGTCCTACAGGGAGGTGTGTTCAGGTGCATTCTGGGCATGCTGGTCTTACAGGGAGGTGTGTTCAGGGGCATTCTGGGCGTGCTGGTCTTACAGGGAGGTGTGTTCAGGTGCATTCTGGGCGTGCTGGTCTTACAGGGAGGTGTGTTCAGGTGCATTCTGCTGGTCTTACAGGGAGGTGTGTTCAGGTGCATTCTGGGCGTGCTGGTCTTACAGGGAGGTGTGTTCAGGTGCATTCTGCTGGTCTTACAGGGAGGTGTGTTCAGGTGCATTCTGGGCGCGCTGGTCTTACAGGGAGGTGTGCTCAGGTGCATTCTGGGCATGCTGGTCTTACAGGGAGGTGTGTTCAGGTGCATTCTGGGTGTGCTGGTCTTACAGGGGAGGTGTGTTCAGGTGCATTCTGCTGGTCTTACAGGGAGGTGTGGTCAGGTGCATTCTGGGCATGCTGGTCTTACAGGGAGGTGTGTTCAGGTGCATTCTGGGCATGCTGGTCTTACAGGGAGGTGTGTTCAGGTGCATTCTGGGTGTGCTGGTCTTACAGGGGAGGTGTGTTCAGGTGCATTCTGGGCGTGCTGGTCTTACAGGGGAGGTGTGTTCAGGTGCATTCTGGACGTGCTGGTCTTACAGGGAGGTGTGTTCAGGTGCATTCTGGGCGTGCTGGTCTTAGAGGGAGGTGTGTTCAGGTGCATTCTGTGAGTATTGCCGTCTTGAAGCAGTGGGAAGTGATCGCTCCATTGATCAACAAAAACCTGGTCTAAAGTCAATAACGCAGCATTTCATTGTTATTTTAACAGAGCATTAGTAAAATGCTCCTAGGCTCGTGCACAGCGCACGCACACTATGCTTGTTGCACACACAGGGACGCACAGCAGCACACACAATATAATAATATAAAAATATTGCGGTGCAAAAAGCTCTATAGGATGGTAAGGTGTGTGATTTGGACTCACGTTGCCGTGGTTACGAGCCTGCTGCAGCTCGTCTCTGAGCGTGTGCAGTTCTTCCTCCAGACGCAGCAGCTGAGAGTCTTCCTCCAGACTGACAAACACAAAACTCAACGTCAGACACGGCACACAAGGAACTCAGCGTCAAAACGTAACATCAACGTCAGACACGGAGAAACCATAAAAAAACCATGAACATAACGTGACAAAAACAAAACATAAAATGTTAAACTTTTTTTTTAAAGTTGTAAAAAACTGCGTCATGAAGCTTGTAGGTCTGCTAGTATTGTACGATAGATTCTGTTCCTGGCGTTATTGAGAATGCGTTTAACAAAACGTAAAAATAACGTTTAAAGAAATAATGCGTTCAGTTTTTTCACCTTTCAAACGGCTGCTCGGACTCTGTCTCGCTTCCTGATCCCTGCAGAGGAGAAGAAGAAGGAGGAGAAGGAGAAGAAGGAGAAGAACAGCTGCTGTTAGACATATCGCAAACCTCACAGGATGTTTTTAATGTTATGATAAAGAATATCATACATATATAAAATGATATTCTTTATCATAACGTTAAAAACATCCTGTGAGGTTTGCGATGTGTCTAACAGCAGCTGTTTTATATATATATATATATATATATATATATATATATATACATAATATAGGTTTGTTTTAAATGTATTGTAGAGTTAAACTGTGTGACATAATTGAGAGTAAACACAATAAACCAAACTATTTCAATAATAGATATTATGCAGATTACATCATGTTCTCAGCCCGTGTTTGATTCTCTGTTTTTCTTTGAGTGATTTTCTGATAATTCAGAATCAAAATCGGACGTCATGGACTTTGTGATAACAGCAAATATTGTACCGTTGTCTAAATAATATGTAATAGAAGGGGTTGCCCAGGCCAGGGTGGAGATATGATCCCTCCGCCTAGTCCTGGGTCTTCCTCGAGGCCTCCTCCCCAAATTTTGGTTCAAATCTGCGGAAAACATTCTGCGTTATTCTACGTCACACGTGTCTAACTCGAGGCCCACGGGCAAAATCCGGCCCCACGCAGATTTTGATCCGGCCCGCATATCAATTTAGGTTCTGCCTACTTTTTGTTGCTTTTTCAACGTTTTTTGTCACGTTTTTCTACGGTGGCTATGGAACTTTTTTGCTGACTTTTTAAGGATTTTATGTGGACCAAACTGTAAGCGAGAAGACTCTTTGAGATATACAATAATACAGTCGGAGATATTTGACTTTCTGATTAAATAAAAGCATGTTAATTAACTCAAGATGTTTGGCCCTTAGTGAAGTTGACTTTGACCCCTCCCCCCCCCCCCCGTTCTACGTCCTGCTGATAAATCTGATAAAACACATTAAAACATGTGAAACGTGACTTTAAGTACTTTGAAAAGAGCGATCTTTGGCGTCAAACTGTGAGGATTCAAACGTACATCTTTCTGCGTCTGCTCACCGGCTGCTTCTTCTTCTTCTTCCTCCTTCACTCTGATGACACAAAGACACAAAATTTGAGTTTTTATTGAACGTGTTGAGCTGCATTTCCTCTAGCGGCCACCAGATGTCGCTGTGATCAAACTCTGACTCTTCTACTGTCTCACTATGGGAGGATTTTATTAGCCCAGACATCTAGAGGCAGCAAATGTAATTTGCAGCCAGGGGGGTGTAGACACTCTCCGTTGGCTTGAAAAACCAAACTCTGGTCAGGCCAATCACATCGTGTATAGAGTTGGGGGGGCGGGGCTTATGGCTGCTGCTGCTGCTGCTGCTGCTGGTGAACAGCGGTCTTCTGGAAGACTTGGAGTTCAGCTTTTCTTTGAGAAAAGAACAAAGAACTGCTCTGAAGTCATTCATAAAAAAGGAAGATGTTTTGCCGACCAGATACGGCAAAAGTTTAATCTACCAACTAGCTTCGCTACCTTCTTCGTTACTCTGCCTGGTTGGAGCGCTATCCTATTGCGTGCAGAGGGAATTTGAAAGACAAACGTTTATCCTGACCCTCGGATTGAGCTCCGTCAATGGTGAGTTCCCAGACCAGACATCTTGATGTGGGGCTGGCTGGTCAGGCTAGGATTTTATACCTTGTGACAGGGCTTTAAATTGCCAAATGTGGGTAAAAATGACCTTTGGCGGTTAACGTTGTTAAGTTACTTGCCAGTTTGACAGGTGATGAAGAAGGAAATAACACTTTGTCTGTTTGAATCGGCAGGCTGCAAAAAAATGAGGCAGTTTTTGCTGGCACGAGGGCTTTTGCTCAAACTACGGATTGTAACTTCTGCATGAGGACACCAAGAGTATAGAATGGATGAAGAGGGAGAGCTGCTTTATGGTACCCACCAGCAGGAATGTTCATTGGCCTGGAGCCGCAAAAATTGCATTAGGTTTTCTATGTTTTGAGCGAAAAAGAATACCACAGCTCAAGTCCCAGTTAGGCCGGTTACACACTGGACGCGTCTCTCGAGCGTGTCAGCTGCGTGGCGTGTCCGTTTATATTTGGGCTCCCATGTTAACGGGTTAGAGCTTACACACTGCCTGTGTGACACGCCTCAGGCGCCGAAAATGCGTGCATGCTAGAAGTAGAACCAACGCTTATTTTGCCGTCAATACTGCCGACGTTGTCTTTGCTGTAATCAGATCAGTATATATTTGTGTTTAATATGGTATTTCATTTTATCAATGGGAAACATACAGGTCAAGGCTAGTAGCAGCAGCACTGTTGTGTTCACTCCACACAATTGACACGCAACTGACATGCAACAGAAACGCCACGCTCACGCCACGCAGGCAGTGTGTAACCGGCCTTAAGGTGACAGCTTGATTGTGGGATATGTCTGGAGTTCTCACTCTCGTCATCCGTCATGCAGGTTTGCAGGAGGTCCACAGTCTGCTTGTGGCCATAAATGAGTTGTGCATTTTGGCTTTTGGCCGATTTTGGCTGATTTTCCACCAGTTTGTGCCATAAAAATGGGTGTTACCAGGCAATGTGCAAATCAGGGTCTACCTTCCTCCTGTCCAGAAGATGGTGATAATGGCAAAAGCTTGATGGTCTTCACCGAATTACACTTCCATTTAGAGTCCAGGTGATTGATTCATCCAGAGCCCCAGCTTATTGAAGCCTGGATAGCTCAGTCGGTAGAGCATCAGACTTTTAATCTGAGGGTCCAGGGTTCAAGTCCCTGTTCAGGCGACAAGTTTATTGTGTGAAGTGTCTGTTGTTCTTCTTATCGTCAGTTTTGTGTGGATCGGTTACGAGCTACGTTGAAACCGACAAGACAAAAGGAACGGCACGAAACAAACCAGAGGAACCAAACGTGGAGATATTTTTTGGGAGTTAAGAGCAAAAGAGGAAGGCTGCAGAGATGAAGAT
Source organism: Perca fluviatilis (assembly GCF_010015445.1). Taxonomy (NCBI): domain Eukaryota; kingdom Metazoa; phylum Chordata; class Actinopteri; order Perciformes; family Percidae; genus Perca; species Perca fluviatilis. Next base: position 3,426,769 of record NC_053112.1, on the reverse strand, counting down.
AAAAGAGGAGGAAAAGAAGTAAAATTTGGCTAGAAAAATCTGATTGGTTGGTATCTTTAAAAATCTCCTAGATAGAGCTGGGCAATATATCGATATTATATCGATATCGTGATTTGAGCAGGGCATGAAATTAACACCCGCCCACACGCCAAATGTGGGTAAATTTTGCAATTGGTGGGTAACACTGTCAATCTACCAGCCACTTTGGTGGGTAGCCAATGAGAATTGAGTGATTCAGATGCGTAACTATCAGTAAGCAGGGAATGCGGTTGCTTACGGGCCTGGTCCAATCAGGGGCCCGCATCACTGGAAGACATTGATTGACAGCCGGGGCTCCCTATCGCGCAGCCACTGACCAAGCGGGAGGGAGAACGGGTCAAATTAATTTACTTGTTTCTGTTATGAAGACGAGACGCGTGTGTGACTCGAACATCTCACATTACCAACAAAATCTACAGCGAAAAACCGTGCAACACTTTTCAGACCGTCCTGCCAACCTGTAGACATTGTAACATCAATGTAGCTGTAACGAGTTTTTACTCTTAAAGTGATGGTTCGGAGTAATTTACCCTAGGGTCCTTTGCACCATGACCTCGAGCCAAACACCCCCCCAGAAGCTTTTTTCACTTGGGTCGAACATTGGGAGAGTTAGCGTAGAGTAGCGTTAGCCGCTGAATAGCTTAGCGCAGGGGCTAACGGACCCACGTTTGTATCTCGTAAATGACCCCACTAATAATGCCCGAAATGATACCAAAGGTCTACACTAGTACAAATAGGTTATGCACTCATAAAACGATGGATTGGAAAGTTTGTAAGTACACCAGAAGTTTATGAACACTTGCCTGCTCTCCTCAGCTCTCTGTTGCTGTTGCTGCTGCTACCTGCAGTTAGACTCACAGCAGCAACAACAACAGCAGAGAGCAGAAGCCAGCAGGCAAGTGTTATTTACATAAACTTCGGGTGTACTTTCAAACTTTCCAATCCATCGTTTTATGAGTGCATAACCTATATATACTAGTGTAGACCTTGTATCATTCGGTCGTCATTATTAGTGGGTCAATTAAGACATCAAACGTGGTCAATTAGCCCGCTAAGCTATTCAGTGGCTAACGCTACTCTACGCTTAACTGCCCAATGTTAGACCCAGGTGAAAAAGCTTCGGGGGTTGCGCGTCGCAGGTCATGAAAGACCTAAGTGTCGAAAACCATCACTTTAAGTCTCTGAACGTTGCTGCTGTTTCATCTTGTCAGCTGTCTGCAGCGGGCGGGGCTGTTGCTCCGTTTCCCCCGCAACTGACGCGCACACAATCACACACACACACAAAAAATCACACACGGTGGATGCAGGAAAAAACGCAGATGAGACCTAGGAAATTAACTAACAATGTAAAGATCAACAAGCCACTGACACATATGTTCGATTTGATTAATTCAATAAATTATTATTTTGTGTCTTAAATTATTATACCAACATCATCAGCCTGAGCCTTTTTGGTAAGGTTCCTAGGAAATCTCAGCCCAGAAAATTAATTAATAGTACCAATTATTATTCTCCCCAAAACAAGTTTCCTTTTTATTTCCTTTTTTATTTTTAAGAACTATACAAAAAAGTTGCAACTTCTTTGCAACAACTCATGTGTTATGGTCCACATTCACCAGTGTTTTGTTGTTGTGGTGCGCGTAGGCTACTCCTGATGTTGTCCTCTCATCTCTTATATGCAGTGGTGTAACGAGCCAACACCAGACCCCCATGCAGTATTATCAAGGCCAGCCCCCTACTACAGCACGTACGCAATGTCCACGAGTAGGCTACCATGAATAGGACAGGATCATAGAGACACAGCAAGTCCTGTTTTTCACCTTTTATGATGCAAAAAAAAAAGTGGCTGGTGGTCAAAAAAGTTAACTTCATGCCCTGGATATGAGACTAGATATCGTCTTAGATTTTGGATATCGTAATATTGTAATATGGCATAAGTTTCTTTTCCTGGTTTTAAAGGCTGCATTACAGTAAAGTGATGTACTTTTCTGAACTTACCAGACTGTTGTAACTGTTCTATTATTTGCCTTTACCCACTTAGTCATTATATCCACATTACTGATGATTATTTATCAAAAATCTCATTGTGTAAATATTTTGTGAAAGCACCGATAGTCACCACTACAATATCGTTACGGTATCGATATCGAGGTATTTGGTCAAAAATATCGTGATATCTGATTTTCTCCATATCGCCCAGCCCTACTCCTAGACTTGATCCAAAAAGTTAGTTAGTTGTATGTATATGATATCAACATCAAGTGTGTGTGTTCTGTGTTTCTGACCTCTGTGACTGTGATGATGTCAGCAGCTGTAGCTCCGCCCTCAGCTGAGTGAGCTCCGCCTCCAGTGAGACGACCTGCTCGTCTCTGCGCTGCACACTGACAGGAAGTAAGACAGGAAGTCAAACTACAGTCCGACACAACGTCTACACTCAGGTATTAGTTTAGTAAAGTGAGAGCAGGAGAGTTACCTGTTCTTCAGCTGCTCCACTTCAGACGACCGCTCCACCTGCACGCACACAAGTTGGAAAGTTACAACAATTAACACATTTTCAACGGTCTCCTGCCAGAGAGAAGCTCGGGGAAATGGGTGGCTGAAACTACAAGAAGTCGCTGTGGAGGAAAGTTTGTAATAAATTCACAAAACGCAACGAGCTCGGGAGATGTCTATTCTCTGTTTCAGAACAAGTTACCTCCATTTAACCCTCCTGTTGTCCTCGGGTCACATTTGACCCATTGCATTTTAACTCTAACCTAACCACAGCTACGGCCGGAAGTTACGCAAACTTACACAAAATCTGGCAAAATCTAGGCTAATATAATAATATAACTTTAATACTTTCATCCAGGAAACAAGTGTTTGTTCCTCGGGAGTGTTTTTAACCCAAACCGTGATCTTTCTCCTAAACTTAACAAGTTGTTTTGGTGTCTAAACTCAACTGTCGTCGCCGTAGCTATAACCCTCTAACCCAGAGCCACCATCGATGCGTCCGGAGCTTAGCGCCGCCCGAGACTGTTGTGATTGGTTTAAAGAAATGCAAACAACCCAGAATGCATCTGTGGTGTAGCCAGACCTTGAAGGTGAGGTATTCAGGTTATTACCTGGACTGCAGCCTGGTTCTCCAGCTGGACCTTGAGCTCCTGCAGTTCAGTCTCTCTGGACTCCAGCGCCCCCTGCTGCTCTGAGATACAAAGAGCAGGAAAACGAGTTAGTTTCTGGTACATTTGGACATGATGGGAACACAGAAGGTGTGCTGAAGGGAATGGGTTAGTTCCTGTGATAACTTCCGGACTAAGACATAGATGTGAGATACACTTGGTATGGACCAGGGGTAGATGCATAGACTGTTTAAACATACAACATGTAATTTTCTGCCGCTAGACGGTCTCTCAATCAAAACGATGGATGTAAACACAGACTTTTGATGACGTCGTGAAGTGGCATTATGGGAGTTGTAGTTTTCATTGTTTAACACGATTGCCGATTAAAATACAGATAGGATAGGTTACAGTTTTATCCACGTTTAATAACGTTTATTCATGTCATTCTGGTAAAATAGCTGCAGTTTCACCCACATAATTACGTTTCCTTGATTCAATTTGTATTGGTAGCTAACGTTAGGTAGCTAGTTGATCAGTTATCGAGCAAACAAGTTAACATTAGCTCAGCTAAAGCCACAATATCACAATATATTTCAGTCAGTTTTTGGATGTTTTCACAACCGGGGAGAAAAGGGTTTGTTGTAACATTACTCATCCCCGCTCAGAGACTAACTTCTCTTTACTTTATGTTTGTGTGGAGATGCGGCGGCCATCTTAGATACAGTCTATGGTTTGGACTAATAGACTCTGGAAGCAAAAACACAAACAAATCAAGCTTCTCTTATTACAGAGCTGGTTAGCATTTGTTAGCATTGTTGAAACCACAGGTCTGAGTTAGCTGCATGCTAACAGAAAACACTCACCGCTAACGGCAGCAGCTTCCTGCTTTGATGCGTTCAGCTCCAAACGCACTTCCTCCAGTCGCTTCTGCAGAGCGCGCTCAGTGTCCTCACGGGCCAGCTGCACAAACAGACAGAAAACACGGGTCACTTAGCAGCAGCTCCAACGTTATATTGGTTCTTTAACCGTCCTGTTGTCCTCGGGTCAAATTTGACCCAAATTTGACCCATTTTCAAAAAGTTTCTATACCGAATTTTCAGAAGAAATAACGTGGATGGCTCCATTCAATGCTCTCCGCAAGTTTTATTCAATTTTATAGCATTTGAATGTTTTTTTTATAAAAGAACATTGAAAAAAGTGACAAACGTCAGAAAAAGTGACAAAAACGTTCGATCACGGGAAGGCAACACAAGGGTTAAAAAAAGGAAACTACAAATGTAGCTGGTGGGTTTGTGTTTCTGACCTGGGCTTTGGCTAGTTCTTGCTCGGCGGCGGCCATCTTGGCCTCCAGACTCTTCCGGCGCTCTTCGTCGGCCCGCAGCGCGTCGGTACGCTCGGTCAACTCTCGACCCAGACGGACGCAGTCCTGCCTGAGACGGGCCAGCTCCGCATTCTGCCTGCAGGGAGAGTTAGGGTCACACAGGATGGTAGAGGCACAGTTGGTAGATGGACAGCAGTAAACTCTACGTCAACTACGAGTCCCAGAGAGCATTGCTGTAAGAACCAGCCAATCAGAGAGCTTCAGACTCTGTTGGTGAGTATCTAACAGGGGTGTCATGATTCTCCAAAATCCATGATTCAACTATTTTTTTTGCAGCAGGGACGGCAATGCCACAATGAGAGCCACTAGATGGCAGAAATGAACATTACACTAACGGTTTGAGTGTCTCTGAGTTTACGATGTGCACATGAATGCACCGTGGAGTCCCGTCACTGTCTGTGTGCTTCTTACTGTTTGCCCTAATTAAGCTGGATGTTGGCGTGAATGCTACGTACAATTTATAAACTGATAACTCCGATATGACACAAGTTAGAGCAGGGGCGATTCTAAGATCAGACCTTTAGGGAGGGACACTTTATAAGTCTCAGTAATAACGACCAATTTGACACAATGTTCTAACATTCAGCAATTTTAGTCGCTTACATTTCAATTTGGGTTCTAATCTGTGCCATGAAATTACCAACTTCTTCTCTGGGGACGACCAACTTTAAACTACACAACCGTCTCCTGCTCTCCCTCTGACAGACCAGATAGAGACTCAGCCAAAGGCGGGACTCTGACATCATAACCTCCTCTGATTGGCCAATGCCACGTTTCTGTTAACCCTTTCCTTGATGGGGTTCCAGGTGCGTAGCATCGGCGACAGACACCCAGGATATTACATCTGTTTCAAGGCTTTTGAACTTGTAATTGTTTGTCCTCTGTAACTAACAGACAAGTTCGCAAACTCTAACTTAAAGCATTAAAATAGATTTTAAATATTTTTTTATTATTGTTTTTTATTATTATAATTTTTAGGGGAGCTGAGATGAAATTTAGGGGTGCTTTAGCCCCCTTAAAAAGGGTCTAAAATCGGCAATGAGTTAGAGGTTGGAGAACTTGTTGGATGAATGTATAGCAATGGCCGATGCTGCTCATGGGTACTTTACCAACGTACAGACTTGACGTGACTTGTGTGTTACCTGCTCTCAGCCTGGCTGGTTGCCTGGTTGTGTTACCTGCTCTCGGCCTGGCTGGTTGCCTGGTTGTGTTACCTGCTCTCGGCCTGGCTGGTTTGCTTGGTTGTGTTACCTGCTCTCGGCCTGGCTGGTGGCCTGGTTTTGTTACCTGCTCTCGGCCTGGCTGGTGGCCTGGTTGTGTTACCTGCTCTCGGCCTGGCTGATGGCCTGGTTGTGTTACCTGCTCTCGGCCTGGCTGGTTGCCTGGTTCAAGGCGTCTCGGAGGATGGAGTTCTCCTGCTGCAGTCGGGCCAGCTGAGCATTCGGACCGTTCTCCAACTGGTCCTGAAGACTCCCGATCTGTTCCAGTTTAACAACCAGTTAGCTACACGTCATACACGTTGCATATCCGTGCCAGCTAACAACTCGTTAGCCATAACTCCACACCTGAGACTTACAGTTTTCTCCAACTGCTTACACACAAAATATTTTCATGTCACAACATTTTTGAAACCTCTCACTCAAAGTGCAAAACTACACCCCAAATCTCCAAAACCAGGAGCTATTTCTCAGCCTTTCACTCAGTTTCTAATGGCATAAAACACTTTTTTCAAAACATTACACACAATTCTCTACCTAAGACACAAAAATCTATCAGGAAGTGACTTGCATTCCTTTTCCAAACACAACCAATCAAAATGCTACACTTATTTACCAGGGCACACACACACACACACACTCCTCACATGTACAAACACAGTATGTCATAACTGAACACTAACCAATCACTGATTTAGTATAGGCCTATACAGAGGTCAAAGGTCAGATTACCTGTTTTGAACAATGGATGCCAACAATAGACAGAGAGCAAGGAGAGGAGGAGGAGGAGGAGGAGGAGACATGGGATGAGGAGGAGGAGGAGGAAGAAGGAGAGCCATCTCTGATGAGATCAGGGCCACACTTATTCATCATGTGATCAACCACGAGTTGACCAATGAGAGAAGCCCATCTTGAGTAGCTTTACAGTGGCGTCCATACTGCATGCAACTATCTAAAGACTATTTCAGCATTACTAATCAATCAGACTTTGTTTTGCACAAAGTGCATACAATGGCATGTATCCTGTACTGATGTCTTGCTGTTTCCTGTTGCTCTGGTCTCAAAACATCTGACCTAAGGACTACAGTTGAAAATTAGCCAGCTGGCTAACACTGGCACATTTACAGAGATGTTGATTAATGTCCTAAATAAATCAGAAAATTACTTGGACTTGCCTTCAAGAACTTTAGACTTGACTTGAAGCTTGCTTTGATGACCCACTAAAGAATTTAAAGTGAGTTGAACCATACCTTCTGGTTGAGCTGCTGCGTATGTTTCAGGTGTTCCTGGTTAGCTGCCTCCATTTTGGCCCGCATGGCGTCGACTTTCTGAACCTGAGCACTCAGCTCTGCCTTCAGACGGGCATCCAAAGACGCCGTCTTGGATTTCTCTGCACCAAGTTCCTGTAGAAGGAAACACGGCAAGCCAGTAACTTCTTGACTTCTTCCTATGAAAAACTGTAGGTCTTAAAGCGCCCATATAATGATAATTTTCAGGTTCATAATTGTATTTTAAGTTTGTACCAGAATAAGTTTACATGGTTTCATTATCAAAAAACACCATATTTTTGTTGTACTGCACAGCTCTCTCTCAGTGCTGCAGCTCCTCTTTTCACCCTGTGTTCAGGTCTCTGTTTTAGCTACAGAGTGAGACCTCTTTTCTTCTTCTGTACTATCTTTGATTGCACTCGCACATGCTCAGTAGCTCAGATCGTAGATCATGTCAGCTAGCTCCATAGACAGTAAAAGAAAGGCTGTTTCTCCAACTTCAGTCAGTTCCAAGGCAGGATCAGCTGGGAGACTTCTTCTAAACCAGGGAGCACATGGAAGTAGTTCTTTTGGAGATTATGGTGAACTTGTGTGTGTTGTAGCAGTGCTTTGCTATTGAGAACGAGGTAGCATGCTAACGGTTGCGGTTAGCCAGCTCGTTTCAGCTGGATTTTTTTCAAAGTGTGTATGTGTGTGGAAGCACCAGAGACACAAAATAACACCCCAAATCCCAGAAAAAGTGTTTTTTTCATAATATGGGCACTTTAAGCGACTAGGGTCGTCTAGCAACTCTCCATTGGCTTGCGAGCTGGAAAAACCAAATTCTACCCGGCCCAATCACATCGTGTATAGAGTCGGTGAGCGGGGCTTAACATAATGGCGTGAATTACCTGCTACTTGAAAACAAAGAAGATGGCCGCTGCTGCTGGCGAACAGCGGTCTTTGGACTCGGCTTTGGCCGCGACTCTGGAAGACTTGGAGTTAAACTTTTCTTTGAGAAAAGAACAAAGAATGGCACTGAAGTCATTCTTAAAAAAGGAAGATGTGTTGGGAGTTTAAAGTTTAATCTACCAGCTAGCATTGCTCTGGTTGGTTGTAGCGTTATCCTATTGTGTGCAGAGGGGAATGTGAAAGACAACCATTTGTCCCGCCCCTCGGATTGAGGCCTGACCAATGGGGAGTTCCCAAACCCAACATCTGGGTGTGGGTCTGGCTGGTCAGGCTATAACAACGATGCTTTACAAAGCATTTTTTTGGACTTCTTTCTGAAGATTGATGAATGCCCTCCAGAGTGATCAGAACTGCGTCCATGGCAACCCTTGACCAATCAGCAGAGCTGAAGGGACAGATCTTGCTGGCTGGCTCACCTTGCTGATGTCTCGGAGGCGAGTCTTGGCGGTGGCGGCGCTCTCCTGCTCGGCGGTCAGCAGCTTCTCTTTCTCCTCCAGCTGTTTCTTCAGATTGGACAGCGGGTCTCCTTTCTGACAGGCCTAACAAGTCAAACAGAATCAACTTTACTGTTTGATAAATTAAATATATTTAAGCCTTGTGTGTTGTCTTCCTGTCGACCGTGCAGTTTTTAGTTTTTCTGGGTTTTGGTCGTCTTTTCAACACTTTTATCACTATACCCGTTGTAGGGAACCATCCACGTTATTTCTTTTTGACAATTTGTTTGAAAGAAAACCCAAATTTCTGATATAGAAACTTTTTGAAAATGGGTCAAATTTGTGGCTGGGTTAGAGCAGGCGCACATACACTGAGAGGTATATACCTCGATGCAAAGGTCCAGGGTTAGAATCCGACCTGTGACGATTTCCTGCATGTCTCCCCTTTCTCACCTAGCTGTCCTGTCAAATTAAAGGCGGAAAAGCCCAAATCTTTAAGAAAATGGGTCAAATTTGACCCGAGGACAACAGGAGGGTTAAAAGCTTTCATCAACATGGAGAATATTTCACACTACAGCTGCTTTCAGGTCATTAGTAGTCTATATCGACGGAGATTCATTTAAGGGATTGCTCTGGATATTGTACCTGAACGCGTTCATTGAACGATAGTTCGTGAACTCGTTCATATTTTGGGCGAACTGAACGTACCATATTACTGCCTGATGAACATTACTGTGAACTCCTTCATTTTGGTGTCTGTGAACACCACGCTCTCTCAGTTTAACTTCGTCCAATAGGGTGCCAGATTTCTAGAGAGCCTTCCAGGCCAAAACCACGGCTAAAACACACCGTAAACGGGCCTTCATATGTAGCAGAAAAAACACCCAATCTGGCAACACCAGCCGCCAGTGTCGCACCACCGCATGGGTCATCAAAACAACAAGCAGCGTGGAGGCTTCATATGATCATTTAAACGGAAAAAAACGTCGGTGAGGATGCGAAAAATCTTTCATTTCTTGGGAAACTTTGCCCGCAGGCTTTCAAAAAGAAAATCCGCACTTCAGTCACATCCACAGCAAACCTGAAACGGCACGTTGGACTGATTGAATATGAAGACAAAATCTGACGCATAGTTTAAGTGTTAAAACTATAATAATTTCTGTCTGTGGTTCTATATGGGCTGTGGCAATAATTTGGAAAAATAATAGCTTGCAGCAACATATGGAAAAAAAGAACTGTGAACTTAGTTCAAAATGTTGAAGTATGAACTATGAACTGAACTAGTTCATTTCAAAATTTGCGAACTGAACTTTGAACTAGTTCATGTAGAAAGTGAACTTTCCCAACACTGGCTCTGCGGCCACCTAGGGTTCCGACAGATGCATGTCTTCTGTGTGTTGGCGTTCTAACCTCCGGTGGATTTGTGAGGACTATGGTTAACTGCTCCTCAGAATTCTGCAGGGTAAATCCAGACAGCTAGCTAGACTATCTGTCTGTCTGTCTGTCTGTCTGTCTAACAGCTAGCTAGACTATCTGTCCAATCGGAGTTTTCTGTTGCACGACTAAAACTACTTTTGAACGTCCACATGTTCCACCAAAACAAGTTCCTTCCCTCTAGAAACTATTTAGCAGAGGCACCGTGGCTCCGTCTGGAGCTTAGCGCCGCCCACGATGATTGTGATTGGTTTAAAGAAATGCCAATAAACCAGAGCACGTTTTCCTCCCATCCCGGGATGCTGTGTGGACTAGCCAGAACTTCCACCACAGCTCTGTGGAGGAAGGTCTGGCAATGTGAGAATAGTTAGCAGTTAGTTGATAAATGTATTGTCCGAAAAGCCTACTCTATATATAAAATATTTATGTTGACTTGAATTACTAATATACCATACTGGAGCAGATGTTCCTATACTTATGATTAAGTCTTTAGTGTACTCGGTCATATGTTACGGTTTGTTGTATGTTGTGTCTGAGTTGTATCTACCAGCTGCCAGGATTCGTGGCGGACTCCAGCCTTCTGGTTCAGGACCTCGGTGAGTTTGTGCATCTCGTGGTCACTGAGCGTCATGGTGGACACGGCGGACAGCAGTTCGCCGTACGGCAGCAGCAGGGACGAGTCTGCAGAGTTGCTCACTTAAAGAGAAACCAGGACAACACACAGCCCTGCGTTCAGCTCAGTTCAGTTTATTCACAAAAGTTTAAAGACAAGTACAATCAGAAGACATAATGCAGATATGGGAAATGGGACACGCTGCTGTTTGAAGCTTTTGTAAAAGGGGCCCAGACACAAGCAAAGAATACACATTATAAATATAATATTTGGATAAAAGGAACAGGTTTTATACACTCTATGAAATATCTGTTTTAATTTGACAGAGTACAGAAATATTCTACTTAAGTTAAAGTACTATTACTTTGATGAACTTTGATGAAAGTAAAAGTTACTTAGTAACTTTTTAACAGCGGGGTGGGAGGTGGGACAGATATGTGGGACCTCCGTGTCTAACTTTATATCTTTAAACGTTACAGTTACGGCTGAACATGACAGCAGAAAGAAACCAGTTTTGCAGATTTTCACATTTCTCTGTAATTCAAATCAGCGGCCATTTGTCAACAGGAAGTGATGTCGCGTTAGCGTGACTCACCTGGCTCCGCTTTGTTCTTGGACTTCTTCTTCTTGCTCGAGGTCTCCTTGGGTTCTTCAGTTTTACCCGCAGACGGTTCTTTGGTGACTTCAGAAACGACGTTCACCGGAGAAACATCCCCCACCGGCGCCACGGCCATGACCAGGACTTCCTTAGCAACGGTTTCCAACGCAGCAGACAGCTCCACCTTGGCTAAGATCAGATAAGACGAGATATGTCATAATGTAAGATATGATACTATAAGATACAATAAGGTAAGATACGATACGATACGTACATTAAGATAATATAATAGAGCAGGGCAATATATCGATGTCGTGATATGAGACTAGATTTTGTCTTAGATTTTGGATATCATAATATCGTGATACGACATAAGGGTCTTCTACTGGTTTTAGAGGCTGCATTACAGTGAAGTGATGTCATGTTCCAACATGGCAACATGACTTTGTGTAAACATACACGCCACTTTCCTAAAGTCAAGTGGCGTGTTATCTGTACTCATTTTGAGCTATCCACGTGTATGTCTACGCTGTTTACAGTGGACGATATTACGAATCCCACTATGGCCACGCCAAGACCCGCCTTTCAATAGCATTTATTGGCCAGGCTTCCACGAGAACGTAAGGTAACGTAACCCCATGTGTTCAGGTCCGATCCCCTGACCAATCGGCTATCCTAACCTTAACCACTCAAGGTCAAATGCCTGACCACAACCAATCGAGCTGCTTCGTACGGCAGGTCCAACGTCACACGCTTAGGAAAACAATAACCGGTTGGGTTTAGGAAAGAAACATCGGGGGAGGCTTAAAAAACAACATTAACCAAAAAAAGTGAAAGTGAAAGTCCTGTTTGACCCATCATCCTCCACCTCACAAACCTCCCTCTGCAGACTCACATCCTTTCATACTACTCGCTACGACGAAAGTTCACATGTAATGTAGGTCAAAGCAGGCCGAACTGCGTTGATAAACACGCTAAAAAGTGATTATGCATCTTGATATCCACATTACTGATGATTATTTATCTAAACTCTCATTGTGTAAATAATTTGCGAAAGCACCAATAGTCCACACTACAATTGTGGAATCGATATCGAGATATTTGGTCAAAAATATCGTGATATCTGATTTTCTCCATATCGCCCAGCCCTATAATATACACATAGGAGAAGTTTGCCTTCGGCAGTCGAGAGAACTGTATATACTGTAACTATACACACACTTAGCATATATAAGCTGTGTGTATATACTGTAACTATACACACACTTAGCATATATAAGCTGTGTGTATATACTGTAACTATACACACACTTAGCATATATGAGCTGTGTGTATATACTGTAACTATACACACACTTAGCATATATAAGCTGTGTGTATATACTGTAACTATACACACACTTAGCATATATAAGCTGTTGTGTATGTATGTAACCACTATACACACATATCAGCATATATGCTGTGTGTATATACTGTAAACTATACACACACATACCCTATACTATGCTTCTGTATATACTACAACTATACACACACTTAGCATATATAAGGTGTGTGTATATACTGTAACTATACACACACTTAGCATATATGTATACAAATGATCCACTGAAATATAGGGTAATGTAATGTCTATGTGAGAAGTCTCTCTGGGCCATGGGGTGCAGTACCCCCGTTATCCACTAAGCCCATGGTGGCTTTTAGACATGGAGCTCTTCCTGGGGGCTTGGTTCAAACCTTCTCTTGGTGGTGTGGTAGGTTTGTTCTCGACACATAAGGCACCATGTCATGTTTTTGAGATAATATACTAGGACTTTTTGACTTTCCAACATACTAAACTGTGACAATGCTTTACCTGACTGACCGACAGCTGACTTCTTCTTCTTCTTCTCCTTTGGCGACGAGGCTGGAGGAGACTCCACGGCGGTGGCGGTGACCACGGTGGGTTCTGGCTCCGGTTCAGGCGTGGCAGGTTTGGGTTCTGGCTCCGGTTCAGGCGTGGCAGGTTTGGGTTCAGGCTCCGCGGCGGCAGCAGCAGCGTGTTCGGGGTCAGGTTCTGGCTCGGTACAGGCCAGCGCCCCCTCTGGCTCCTCGCCGCCATCGCTTCCTGCTTCTGAACAGGCTTCGGGTGCTTCTTCTTTTGGCTTTGTTCTTCTTCTAACACTTCTTCTTCTTCTGTGGGCCTGGGGGCGGCGTTCAGGCTGCTGCGCCAGTGCCTCCCTGTATGACGATCTCCTTCTGGACACAGGTGGCAGGGAGGGCAATGCGAGCACCCAGATGACCTTGAAGCCCTCGAACACCATAGGAGCCGAGAGTTGGGGGTGCTGGCGTCCATGGCTGCTCTCGGAAGGCTGCGCTCCGAGAAGCTGCTCACAGGACAGGAAGGCTGCTCACAGGAACAGGAAGGCTGCTCACAGGAACGGAGCTGCTCACGGAGTGCTCAAGTCTGCTCATGGAAGGCTCCCAGGAAAGGAGGCTGCTCACAGGAAGGCTGCTCACAAGAAGGCTGCACACAGGAACGAGGCTCTCACAGACAGAGGCTGCTCACTGGAGGCTCTCACAGGAACAGGAAGGCTGCTCAGGAGGAGCTGCTACAGAAGTCTGCCAAGGCAGGGAGGCTGCTCTACAGGAACAGAGCTGCTCATGGAAGGGCTAGAGACTCAGACACTCCCCATCACTCAAGGCAGACTTACAGGCCCTGAAAGCCTTAGGGGTCTACGATGGCGGAGGGGTGGGGCCTCAGACGGTCACTTTTGTATTTCTTTAACTCAGCCAGCTAATTTAACCCCCCTGCTTTTTTAAAATACTTCTTTATTTGCTCATTTACCTGTCCCCACCTGTTACAGCACTACCTATTAACCCTACACCTTTGCATTTTCCTTTTTTCTTTTTTTCTTTACTTTTTTTTTTCCTATCCTTCTTTTTTTCTTCTCTTTCCTTCTTTCTTTTCTATTCTTTTTTTATCCACTATCTTTTTCTCCTCCTCTATTGGTTTGTTTTGGGTGGGATTTTCCACAAAGATTACAATACCTACACTACACAGCTTACCTATATTTTCAATATATATAACCTCTGTTTCTAAACTTACACTTTAATCCATTTAGATAAAGGTCAATTATGTAAAACTAGTATTTTTATTGAGTTTTACTGCAGTAAAGTATCAGAATAGTTCAAAACTGACAGCAGATATGTATTGATATAATATATAAGGAAATGTGATAAATGTTGGATGTAAAATGTAGTTTAAATGGCTGGAAATCCACTAACTTATACTCAGCGTTTGGGTACATTGTGTTCCCAATACTTCTACCACTTTACAGTAAGAGTTTGAGGCAGAAACAGTATTTCTGGTGAGTTTTACTGCAGAATGTAGTATATTTGTGGTTTGATAATCTTTCTGCTTCTGTATTGTTTTGTGCTGTGTGTTTTTAATTTATAATTCTGGTTTATTTTTTATCATATGTTTCATTTCCACCCCTGAACTAATGGTCCTTATTAATTCCAACGTTCCCCTTCACTATACAGTCCTTACACACCGGGCTAAAACACACACACAACAACACAAACCAACAAAAAAACAAACACACACAACACACACACAACAAGAGAGAGACCACACAAACACACACAAAAAAACACACACAGAAACACACAACAGAACCACACACACGGATAAAGACACACAAACACACACACATTCACAAACACAGATGGAGACACGCATGCACGCACGCACGCACGCACGCACGTACACACACATACACATACATCACGTGTTTTAGTTTAATATTATTATTATTATTATTATTATTATATTTTAAATAAACATTAGTCCCTAACAGACAGATGTTCCTCTGTCCTGATAGACAGACATAGCCTACAGACAGATGTTTCTCTGTCCTGATAGACAGACAGACAGACAGACAGACAGATGTTTGACCTGACAGACAGACTTTATGGATTCCCAAGGGGATATTTAAGATGATGTGTCTTTCCCAGATGTTTCTAAAGTAAATAATTTATTAAAAATATTTTACTTTGATGAAAACGTGTCTCCCTCGTTCTTCATATGAAAACATCCAGTCTCTTCTGACGGTCGGAAGTCTATTTTTGACCATTTTTGATTATTTTATTTTTTTTGTATAAAAAAGTATAAAAACCAACCCTTTTTATGTAACTATTCAGCGTCAGTGTGAGCCAGCCTCTTCCCTCTGAGGAGCGGTCTCTCCGGCCCGGTAGTTTCAGACCAAAGGTTGAGTTTTTAAAGAGTTTTAATGAGTTAGTAGAGAGTTTTCTCACCTCAGCGGAGTCCGTCAGGCTGCGGAGTCGTGGCACTTTCTCTGAACGGGAGCACAAGCCCCGCCCCCCGCCGGCAGCGCGGCCCCTCATTGGTCAGCGGCGTCTCTGATTGGCTGGGGCGGGAGGGGGATCACCGCAACTTCGCCCAATGGCCTCATGGGAGATGTAGTTAAGTGATAAATGTTGATGTTCTAGATTTGATTTATAAAAATATATATACCTGATAATATATACTGATAAAAAATACAAACTGATTTAAGAATCAAACTTTACTTACAGATATTTAATGTTTTGATATTTTGTCTGTGCTGCATTTTAAATAAAGTTAATGCTGATTGAGTTATTTTGTTTTATTAGTATTTAAATATATAGAAAGCATACAAAACATCGAACTCCAATATAATTTAGGTTTAAAATATTTATGTTTTATTTTTTTATTATTGTGAATTAAAATAAATTTAGTTTCCGAGTCAGAAATAATGAAGAAAAAACTTTACTTAATAATTAGTATTTTAGTAGTATTATAAGTAGTATTATATTAGTATTATATCGTATTTTAGTAGTATTATAAGTATTATTTCTGTGACAGAAGTAATACAAACTGTATCTAATTAAATGTTTTGAATTATAAAAAAGTTGTGTAACAAAAATGACACCTTTCTAAACAACGGTACACCTCTTGTGTGCGTGTGTGTGTGTGTCTGTGTGTGTCTTTGTGTGTGTGTGTCTCTGTTTGTGTATGTGTGTGTGTGTGTGTGTCTGTGTGTGTGTGTGTATGTTAATTACATAAAATAAACAATTAGATAAATAAATAAAAAATAATAAAAAAATTGAAGAAATTAATAGAAAAAATAAATAATCAAAAAAAATGTTTTACTTCCTTTAAAAATAAATATAAAAATAAATAAATAGTAATAAAAAACTTTTATTTACTATCAAAAAATAAAAATAGAAAAAATTAAATAAATAATAAAAGAATTATAAAAAAAATCAACTTCCTTCCAAATTTAAAATAAATAATTTAAATTTAACAAAAAAACCTTTTCCGTCCTTCCTTCATGATAATGATGAAACAACCTTTGACCGTCTCAGTCCTGTACCACCAGAGGGAGATGTTCACAAAGAGAAGAAGAAACTACACCAGCAATAGAAGAAGACGAAGAAGAAGAGTCGCTAACAACAGCATCAGAGCCAGTTAGCAGCTGGCTAACGTGAAGCTAAAGGCTAACGGCATGTCTACAACCTCTAAAGTGGTTCTGGGAGTTTCTGTGGTTCTGACTCTGAGCACCGTGGCTGGTGTTCACCTCAACCAGTCCTGGGACAGACAGGTAAACCGGTCCGTACCGAGCAGAGCCGGACTAAACGCTAACAGCAAGGCTAACAGTTAGCTACGTCAGCTAGCCGTTAGCTGCGGAGCTATGAGGTCACAAGAAGTTAACGGACTTTTTATCATTTCAAATTAAAACGCTGACGATGTTTAAACATAAATATGTAAAGAGATGTGTTTTGCGGACAGACTGTTAACAGATATAACTGTAGCTAAAGATGAATAATAAATAGTGTCAGGCTAAAACAGCGGCAGCTAAGAAACACATTCGGTCCAGATTTTCAAAATAAAAGCGCCAGAGAAACTCCTGCGAAGCGACTAGCTGCTGTTTGTTTTAGTGACTTTTTAACGTTTAATTCTGAGGTATACGTGCAGTTTAGTGTCCCAAATTCCCCATACAATGCCTTAATTACTTATGAACCTGCTAAACCCCCTGTGCTACCTTAACCACAACCTGTCTCAAATAAGACTCTCAATAAAAAAAATGTAAATGAAAAAAGTTGAAACAAAATATATAAGACCCTCATCATTTAGGACACTCAGTTTTAGGAAAATAATTTGGGACACTAAACTCCACGTATACCTCATTCTGATAATTCATTACATTTCATATCAGGAAATTACTTTTGAGACTTAAGTTCAGTAAATATCAGAACATTTTACTCAAGTAATATTCTAAAAGGGGATTTTAACTTCTACCAAAGTCATTTGAGTCTCGTACTATTACTTGTACTTTTAATCAAGTACTCTATAATACAATAATATAAATATAATATATGAAAGTCAAAGGTTGCTTGGCTGTGTCTCCCCCTCGCGGCTGTTTTCCGGTTACTTGATGCTTGTGTGTGTGTGTGTGTGTGTGTGTGTGTGTGTGTGTGTGTGTGTGTGTGTGTGTGTGTGTGTGTGTGTGTCTCAGCGTCTGCACGAGGGTGTAGTCCGAGATCTGGAGCGCCTGGAGAGGAAGAAGGAGAACCTGAGGCTGCTGGAGGAGCAGAGGACACTGACCACACAGCTGGAGGCAGAGAGACAGCGCAGACAGACAGGCTGAGACAGGTAAACACACTGAGACAGACAGTTTTTAATGTTTGGATTATCTTCTGGATGAATGGATGAGTAGTTCTGTCTCTAAAATGTGGATCAGTGTTTCCTAAAAGTCCAAGATGACGTCCTCAGATATCTCGTTTTGTCCACAACTCAACGATATTCAGTGTCCTGTCCCAGAGGAGAGAAGAATCTAGAACATATCCATATTTAACACGCTGACATCACACTAGTTCACCTGTTTTATCATAAAGAAATGACTCAAAAAGAGCCTGATGTTTGCCTGATGTTTACCTGATGTTTACCTGATGTTTACCTGATGTTTGCCTGATGTTTGCCTGATGTTTACCTGATGTTTACCTGATGTTTGCCTGATGTTTGTCTGATGTTTGTCTGATGTTTGCCTGATGTTTACCTGATGTTTGCCTGATGTTTGCCTGATGTTTGCCTGATGTTTACCTGATGTTTGCCTGATGTTTGCCTGATGTTTACCTGATGTTTGCCTGATGTTTGCCTGATGTTTACCTGATGTTTGCCTGATGTTTGCCTGATGTTTGTCTGATGTTTGCCTGATGTTTGCCTGATGTTTGCCTGATGTTTGCCTGATGTTTACCTGAGATGTTTTGCCTGATGTTTGCCTGATGTTTTCACCTGATGTTTGCCTGATGTTTACCTGTGTTGCCTGATGTTTTACCCTGATGTTTACCTGATGTTTACCTGATGTTTGCCTGATGTTTGTCTGATGTTTGTCTGATGTTTGCCTGATGTTTACCTGATGTTTGCCTGATGTTTGCCCGATGTTTGCCTGATGTTTACCTGATGTTTGCCTGTGTTTGCCTGATGTTTACCTGATGTTTGCCTGATGTTTTGCTTGACTGTTTACCCGATGTTTGCCGATGTTTGCCTGAGATGTTTACCTGATGTTTGCCTGATGTTTGCCTGATGTTTACCTGATGTTTGCCTGATGTTTGCCTGAGATGTTTGCCTGATGTTTGTCTGATGTTTGCCTGAGATGTTTGCCTGATGTTTACCTGATGTTTGCCCGTGTTTGCCTGATGTTTACCTGATGTTTACCTGATGTTTGCCTGAGATGTTTGCCTGATGTTTGCCTGATGTTTACCTGATGTTTGCCTGATGTTTGCCTGATGTTTACCTGATGTTTGCCTGATGTTTGCCTGATGTTTACCTGATGTTTGCCTGATGTTTGCCTGATGTTTACCTGATGTTTGCCTGATGTTTGCCTGATGTTTGCCTGATGTTTGCCTGATGTTTGCCTGATGTTTGCCTGATGTTTGCCTGATGTTTACCTGAGATGTTTACCTGATGTTTCCCCTTTTCTGATGTTCTGTGTTTTGTTGTGATGTTGCTGATGTTTGCTGATGTTTCCTGATGTTTTTGTTTACCTGGGATGTTTACCTGAGATGTTTGCCCGAGGATGTTTACCTGGATGTTTGCCCTGATGTTTACCTGATGTTTACCTGGATGTTTACCTGAGATGTTTACCTGGATGTTTACCTATTTTACACCTGAGATGTTTACCGAGATGTTTGCCTGAGATGTTTACCTGGATGTTTGCCTGTGTTTACCTGAGATGTTTACCTGAGATGTTACCTGAGATGTTTACCGAGATGTTATGGGGCCGTACCATGATGGTAGTACAAACCAGGGTGCAGGATGGTTTAGAGTTAAAAACCACATGAATCAGGTATTGGTACCAGGCATCAACTTTTAACCAGCTTTGCACACCCCAACTAGAGCAAAAAGCAATTGATGAGACAATAAAGACAAAATTAGGGAAGAATTGTTAAAAGGGGTTGGCGATGGTTATTTGGTTGATGTATGTTGTAGTTGAGTAGTGTTCTTTGATGTTTTCCTATGTTCCTGGTACGATGTTTACCTATGTTTACCTGTGTTTCCTGATGTTTTACCTGTGTTTCCTGATGTTTACCTGAGATGTTTACTGGGATGTTCCGGATGTTTACCTATGTTACCCTGGAGATGTTTACCTGAGATGTTTACCCCGAGTGTTTACCTATGTTTGCCCGTTCCTATGTTTTGTTGTTTTTGTGTTTGAGTGTTTACCTGATGTTCAGATGTTGTGATGCTTTACCGTTTTTCCCTATGTACCGGGTGCGGATGTTTTCCGGTGTTTGCCTTGTTTACTGTGTTCTGGATGTTTACCTGGTGTTTGCCTGATGTCTTGTGTACCCGTGTTTACTGGGTGCCTATGTTTACCCTGGATGTTACCTGGATGTTTGCCTGGATGTTGCCTGTGTTTACCGATGTTTACCTGAGATGTTTACCTGATGTTTCGTGTTTGCCTGTGTTTACCTGATGTTTGCCTGATGTTTACCTGAGTGTTTGTACCTGATGTTCCTGATGTTCTTTCCTATTTTTACCTGATGTTTCCTGATGTTTGCCCTGTGTTCTGGATGTTTGCCTGATGTTTACCTGATGTTTGCCTGATGTTCCTGTGTTCTTCCTGATGTTTCCTGATGTTTCCTATGTTGCTGATGTTTGCCTGATGTTTGCCTGATGTTTGTCTGATGTTTGCCTGATGTTTGCCTGATGTTTACCTGATGTTTGCCTGATGTTTGTCTGATGTTTGCCTGATGTTTCGCCTGAGATGTTTGCTGATGTTTGCCTGATGTTTGCCTGCATTTGTGATGTTTACCTGATGTTTGCCTGATGTTTGCCTGATGTTTGCCTGATGTTTGCCTGAGATGTTTGCCTGATGTTTGTCTGATGTTTGCCTGATGTTTGCCTGATGTTTACCTGATGTTTACCTGATGTTTACCTGATGTTTGCCTGATGTTTACCTGATGTTTGCCTGATGTTTGCCTGATGTTTGCCTGAGATGTTTGCCTGAGATGTTTGCCTGATGTTTTACCTGATGTTTGCCTGATGTTTGCCTGATGTTTGCCTGATGTTTGCCTGATGTTTGCCTGAGATGTTTGCCTGATGGTTGCCTGATGGTTGCCTGAGATGTTTGCCTGATGTTTACCTGATGTTTACCTGATGTTTACCTGATGTTTGCCTGATGTTTGCCTGATGGTTGCCTGAGATGTTTGCCTGATGTTTGCCTGAGATGTTTGCCTGATGTTTGCCTGATGTTTGCCTGAGATGTTTGCCTGATGTTTGCCTGATGTTTACCTGATGTTTACCTGATGTTTACCTGATGTTTGCCTGATGTTTACCTGATGTTTGCCTGAGATGTTTGCCTGATGTTTGCCTGATGTTTACCTGATGTTTACCTGATGTTTGCCTGATGTTTGCCTGATGTTTGCCTGATGTTTGCCTGATGTTTGCCTGTTTACCTGATGTTTGCCTGATGTTTGCCTGATGTTTGTCTGATGTTTGCCTGATGTTTGCCTGATGTTTACCTGATGTTTGCCTGATGTTTGTCTGATGTTTGCCTGATGTTTGCCTGAGATGTTTGTCTGATGTTTGCCTGATGTTTGCCTGAGATGTTTGTCTGATGTTTGTCTGATGTTTGTGTGATGTTTGCCTGATGTTTGCCTGATGTTTGCCTGAGATGTTTGCCTGAGATGTTTGCCTGATGTTTACCTGATGTTTGCCTGATGTTTGCCTGATGTTTGCCTGATGTTTGCCTGAGATGTTTGCCTGATGTTTGTCTGATGTTTGCCTGATGTTTGTCTGATGTTTACCTGATGTTTGCCTGATGTTTGCCTGATGTTTGCCTGAGATGTTTGCCTGAGATGTTTGCCTGAGATGTTTGCCTGATGTTTGCCTGATGTTTGCCTGATGTTTGCCTGATGTTTGCCTGAGATGTTTGCCTGATGTTTGCCTGATGTTTGCCTGATGTTTGCCTGATGTTTGCCTGATGTTTACCTGATGTTTGCCTGATGTTTGCCTGATGTTTGCCTGATGTTTGCCTGAGATGTTTGTCTGATGTTTGCCTGATGTTTGCCTGAGATGTTTGTCTGATGTTTGTCTGATGTTTGTCTGATGTTTGTCTGATGTTTGCCTGATGTTTGCCTGATGTTTGCCTGATGTTTGCCTGATGTTTGCCTGATGTTTGCCTGATGTTTGTCTGATGTTTGCCTGATGTTTGCCTGATGTTTGCCTGATGTTTACCTGATGTTTGCCTGATGTTTGTCTGATGTTTGCCTGAGATGTTTGTCTGATGTTTGTCTGATGTTTGTCTGATGTTTGTCTGATGTTTGCCTGATGTTTGCCTGATGTTTGTCTGATGTTTGCCTGATGTTTGCCTGATGTTTGCCTGATGTTTACCTGATGTTTGTCTGATGTTTGCCTGATGTTTGCCTGATGTTTGCCTGATGTTTGTCTGATGTTTGCCTGATGTTTGCCTGATGTTTGCCTGATGTTTGCCTGATGTTTACCTGATGTTTGCCTGATGTTTGCCTGAGATGTTTACCTGAGATGTTTACCTGAGATGTTTACCTGATGTTTACCTGAGATGTTTACCTGATGTTTACCTGAGATGTTTACCTGAGATGTTTACCTGAGATGTTTACCTGATGTTTACCTGAGATGTTTACCTGAGATGTTTACCTGGGGCCTGTACCATGATGGTAGTTGAACAAACTCAGGGTTGCAGGATTGGTTTAGAGTTGACAAAACCAAACCGATGCAATCAGGCTTTATTGGTACCATGACGCAGCTTATCAACTTTCTCTGTTAACTCAGGCTTTGATCCTTAAACTCTGATTACTCCCCGCGCGCGTGCACATAAAAGAGTGACATCGGCACCGAACAACCAATCACGTTCAATATGGATAGAGCGAGAGCAATATATTTTTCTGCGAAGGAGCAAGAAATTATTTTAGAATATAAAAATGTTTTTCAAGCACGCAGTAATACCGTCTCTGCTGCCAAAGCAAGAGAACAATCTTGGAGGAAGATTGCTGATTGCGTTAATGCGGAAGTTAAAGAAATACATTCTATAGGCCATTAATGTGAAATTATGAATATAGGCTAATCATATTAAAAATGTATTAAATAAAATGAAAATGTGTGTATGTATATATATATATATATATGTATGTATGTATGTGTGTATATATATATATATATATATATATATATATTATATATGTGTGTGTATGTTTGTAAAATGTGAATGTATTAGCTTTGACATCCTAAGAAAGATTAATATTAATTGATTTTAGATGCAACCCCCAACTCCAAACGTTCTTGGCAGCAGATCAAGACAAAATATAAAAATATAATTCAAAGTGGTGAGTATTTATCACAACCTTTTATTATTTTTGTGAATATTTTATCACAAACACTTCTTTGCAGCAAAGGTGAAGCCATTGCAATGATTGCAACAGAGAACAGCAGCTGGGAATTAATTACGTCACCTATATTTTTCTTTGCTCACCGCTGATTGGTCAAACTTCAGACTGAGATCTCAAATCCAGAACATAACCTGCCCCGGAGCAGGTTAGCCGTGCAGCGTAAGATACCATGGCAACGAACACCGATTAAAGCCGAGCTACTTTCATAGTACCTAAAACCCAGGGTTGGTGGAAACTAAACTGAAACATAGCTGGCTAGCCACCTAAACCAGCTTCATGGTATAGGCCCCTGATGTTTACCTGAGATGTTTACCTGAGATGTTTACCTGATGTTTACCTGAGATGTTTACCTGATGTTTACCTGAGATGTTTGCCTGATGTTTACCTGAGATGTTTACCTGAGATGTTTACCTGATGTTTACCTGAGATGTTTACCTGATGTTTACCTGAGATGTTTACCTGATGTTTACCTGAGATGTTTACCTGAGATGTTTACCTGAGATGTTTACCTGAGATGTTTACCTGAGATGTTTACCTGAGATGTTTGCCTGAGATGTTTGCCTGAGATGTTTGCCTGAGATGTTTACCTGAGATGTTTACCTGATGTTTACCTGAGATGTTTACCTGAGATGTTTACCTGAGATGTTTGCCTGATGTTTACCTGAGATGTTTGCCTGAGATGTTTACCTGAGATGTTTGCCTGATGTTTACCTGAGATGTTTACCTGAGATGTTTGCCTGAGATGTTTACCTGAGATGTTTACCTGAGATGTTTACCTGAGATGTTTGCCTGATGTTTACCTGAGATGTTTACCTGAGATGTTTGCCTGATGTTTACCTGATGTTTGTCTGATGTTTGTCTGATGTTTGTCTGATGTTTGTCTGATGTTTGTCTGATGTTTACCTGATGTTTGCCTGATGTTTGTCTGATGTTTGCCTGATGTTTGTCTGATGTTTACCTGATGTTTGCCTGATGTTTGCCTGATGTTTGCCTGAGATGTTTGCCTGAGATGTTTGCCTGATGTTTGCCTGATGTTTGCCTGATGGTTGCCTGAGATGTTTGCCTGATGTTTGCCTGATGTTTGCCTGATGTTTGCCTGATGTTTGCCTGATGTTTGCCTGATGTTTGCCTGATGTTTGCCTGATGTTTGCCTGAGATGTTTGTCTGATGTTTGCCTGATGTTTGCCTGAGATGTTTGTCTGATGTTTGTCTGATGTTTGTCTGATGTTTGCCTGATGTTTGCCTGATGTTTGCCTGATGTTTGCCTGATGTTTGTCTGATGTTTGCCTGATGTTTGCCTGATGTTTGCCTGATGTTTGCCTGATGTTTGCCTGATGTTTGTCTGATGTTTGCCTGAGATGTTTGTCTGATGTTTGTCTGATGTTTGTCTGATGTTTGTCTGATGTTTGCCTGATGTTTGCCTGATGTTTGTCTGATGTTTGCCTGATGTTTGCCTGATGTTTGCCTGATGTTTACCTGATGTTTGTCTGATGTTTGCCTGATGTTTGCCTGATGTTTGCCTGATGTTTGCCTGATGTTTGCCTGATGTTTGCCTGATGTTTGTCTGATGTTTGCCTGATGTTTGTCTGATGTTTGCCTGATGTTTGCCTGATGTTTGCCTGAGATGTTTACCTGAGATGTTTACCTGAGATGTTTACCTGAGATGTTTACCTGAGATGTTTACCTGATGTTTACCTGAGATGTTTACCTGATGTTTACCTGAGATGTTTACCTGAGATGTTTACCTGAGATGTTTACCTGATGTTTACCTGAGATGTTTACCTGAGATGTTTACCTGGGGCCTGTACCATGATGGTAGTTGAACAAACTCAGGGTTGCAGGATTGGTTTAGAGTTGACAAAACCAAACCGACGCAATCAGGGCTTTATTGGTACCATGACGCAGCTTATCAACTTTCTCTGTTAACTCAGGCTTTGATCCTTAAACTCTGATTACTCCGTACGGCGCATAAAAGAGTGACATCGGCACCGAACAACCAATCACGTTCAATATGGATAGAGCGAGAGCAATATATTTTTCGAAGGGGCGAGCAAGAAATTATTTTAGAATATAAAAATGTTTTTCAAGCGGCCAGTAATACCGTCTCTGCTGCCAAAGCAAGAGAACAATCTTGGAGGAAGATTGCTGATTGCGCAAGCGGGAAGTTAAAGAAATACATTCTATAGGCCATTAATGTGAAATTATGAATATAGGCTAATCATATTAAAAATGTATTAAATAAAATGAAAATGTGTGTATATATATATATATATATATATATATATATATATATATATATATATATATATATATATATATATGTATGTATGTATGTGTGTATATATATATATATATATATATATATATATATGTGTGTGTGTATGTTTGTAAAATGTGAATGTATTAGCTTTGACATCCTAAGAAAGATTAATATTAATTGATTTTTAGATGCAACCCCAACTCCAAACGTTCTTGGCAGCAGATCAAGACAAAATATAAAAATATAATTCAAAGTGGTGAGTATTTATCACAACCTTTTATTATTTTTGTGAATATTTTATCACAAACACTTCTTTGCAGCAAAAGGTGAAGCCATTGCAATGATTGCAACAGAGAACAGCAGCTGGGAATTAATTACGTCACCTATATTTTTCTTTGCTCACCGCTGATTGGTCAAACTTCAGACTGAGATCTCAAATCCAGAACATAACCTGCCCCGGAGCAGGTTAGCCGTGCAGCGTAAGATACCATGGCAACGAACACCGATTAAAGCCGAGCTACTTTCATAGTACCTAAAACCCAGGGTTGGTGGAAACTAAACTGAAACATAGCTGGCTAGCCACCTAAACCAGCTTCATGGTATAGGCCCCTGATGTTTACCTGAGATGTTTACCTGAGATGTTTACCTGAGATGTTTACCTGATGTTTACCTGAGATGTTTGCCTGATGTTTACCTGAGATGTTTACCTGAGATGTTTACCTGATGTTTACCTGAGATGTTTACCTGATGTTTACCTGAGATGTTTACCTGATGTTTACCTGAGATGTTTACCTGAGATGTTTACCTGAGATGTTTACCTGAGATGTTTACCTGAGATGTTTGCCTGAGATGTTTGCCTGAGATGTTTACCTGATGTTTACCTGAGATGTTTACCTGAGATGTTTACCTGAGATGTTTGCCTGATGTTTACCTGAGATGTTTGCCTGAGATGTTTGCCTGATGTTTACCTGAGATGTTTACCTGAGATGTTTGCCTGAGATGTTTACCTGAGATGTTTACCTGAGATGTTTACCTGAGATGTTTGCCTGATGTTTACCTGAGATGTTTACCTGAGATGTTTGCCTGATGTTTACCTGAGATGTTTACCTGAGATGTTTACGAGATGTTTGCCTGATGTTTACCTGATGTTTGCCTGATGTTTGCCTGAGATGTTTACCTGAGATGTTTACGAGATGTTTGCCTGATGTTTACCTGAGATGTTTACGAGATGTTTGCCTGATGTTTACCTGAGATGTTTACGAGATGTTTGCCTGATGTTTACCTGAGATGTTTACGAGATGTTTACCTGAGATGTTTACGAGATGTTTGCCTGATGTTTGCCTGAGATGTTTGCCTGAGATGTTTACCTGAGATGTTTACGAGATGTTTGCCTGAGATGTTTACGAGATGTTTGCCTGATGTTTACCTGAGATGTTTACGAGATGTTTGCCTGATGTTTACCTGAGATGTTTACGAGATGTTTGCCTGATGTTTACCTGAGATGTTTACGAGATGTTTGCCTGATGTTTACCTGAGATGTTTCCAGGTGTGCCTGATGTTTGCCTGATGTTTTTTTTTTTTTTTTTTTTTTTTCCAGGTATAGATATAACAGAGTAAAAGAAAAACTTGCTGGAAACGCAGGAAGAGACTGGCCCTGTACGTCAGCCTCTGAGGGTCTGGAGGAGGGAGAGGTGGAGGGGGAGACTCTGCTGATCGTGGAGTCGGAGGATCAGGGCTCGGTGGATCTGTCACACGACCAGAGTGGAGACTCTCTGACCAGCGACGTCGGCGAGGAGGCCGACGGAGGCTGGGCCTGCGAGGACATGTCCTTCTACTGCGACCGCTGTCACAAGTGGGTCCCTGCAGGTGAGATTCAGCATCTGCTCCTTTTATGTTCCATAACATCCTGAATATGGAAAGTTATAACAGCTGGACTCTCTGTCCTCATGTCTGTGTGTCTGTGTGTCTGATGGAACAACAATCTGTGAAACTGGTCCAGTATTAAACCAGAACCGAGCTGTAATGTAACCCTACAGGACTAATGTTCAGCAGCAGTTAGAGTCCACTAAAAGTTCTGTTGTTGCTGCTGACAGACTCAGATTATTATTCTAAGTGTCTGACAACATTATGGGATGGA
The DNA here is from genome assembly GCF_010015445.1 of Perca fluviatilis. Classification (NCBI taxonomy): domain Eukaryota; kingdom Metazoa; phylum Chordata; class Actinopteri; order Perciformes; family Percidae; genus Perca; species Perca fluviatilis. Next base: position 3,399,378 of record NC_053112.1, on the reverse strand, counting down.
TCCCTACAGAGATAGACCTTTTAGTTAAAGAGTAAGATCTTTCTAGCTTAAAGTGATGGGTTAATTCATGTCCCCTGTACATTTGATGCCTCGAGCCAAACACCCCCCCCCTTTTCCACCTGGGTCTAACAACTCGGGAGCGTTATAGAGTAAGCGTTAGTCGCTGAGTATTAGAAGAGGCTAAATGGACCCACGTTTGTATCTCCTAAATGACCCACTCAACACGCCCGAAATGATACCAAACATCTACAAGTAGTAAAATAGGTTATGCTCTCATAAAACGATGGATTGGAAAAAGTTTTAGGTACACCAGAAGTTTATGTAAATAACACTTGCCTGCTGGCTTCTGCTCTCTGCTGTTGTTGCTGCTTGATGCTTAGGGTCAAATTACAACACCGAAAAGAGATGCAACAAAAATATTTATTAATTTAACTTATTTTTTTAAGTAAGTGCTGTAGTATAACTAGCAGGAGACAAGTAATAATTGAGGTAAGTTTGGAGACATTACCTTATTTAATCATTAAATTAATAAATATTTTTGTTGTATCTCTTTTCGGTGTTGTAATTTGTAGACGGCCCTAAGCACTCGTCTAACTGCAGGTAGCAGCAGAGAGCTGAGGAGAGCAGGCAAGTGTTCATAAACTTCTGGTGTACTTACAAACTTTCCAATCCATCGTTTTATGAGTGCATAACCTATATGTACTAGTGTAGAAGTTTGGTATCATTTCGGGCATTATTAGTGGGGTAACTTACAAGATACAAACGTGGGTCCATTAGCCCCTGCGCTAAGCTATTCAGCTGATAACGCTACTCTAGCTAACTCTCCCAATGTTAGACCCAGGTGAAAAAAGCTTCTGGGGGGGGGTGTTTGGCTCGAGGTCATGGTGCAAAGGACCCTAGGGTGAAATTACTCCGAACCATCACTTTAACATGAAACAGCCCCGAAATCACCATCACCAAACTCCACCAGACTCCATGTAAATAATCAGGACTTTTAGTGTGTATAGAGCCAGCATATCTCCACCAGACTCCATGTAAATAATCAGGACTTTTAGCGTGTATAGAGCCAGCATATCTCCACCAGACTCCATGTAAATAATCAGGACTTTTAGTGTGTATAGAGCCAGCATATCTCCACCAGACTCCATGTAAATAATCAGGACTTTTAGCGTATATAGAGCCAGCATATCTCCACCAGACTCCATGTTAATAATCAGGACTTTTAGTGTGTATAGAGCCAGCATATCTCCACCAGACTCCATGTTAATAATCAGGACTTTTAGCGTATATAGAGCCAGCATATCTCCACCAGACTCCATGTTAATAATCAGGACTTTTAGCGTGTATAGAGCCAGCATATCTCCACCAGACTCCATGTTAATAATCAGGACTTTTAGCGTGTATAGAGCCAGCATATCTCCACCAGACTCCATGTAAATAATCAGGACTTTTAGCGTGTATAGAGCCAGCATATCTCCACATGTAAATGGGTGAATTAAGGGTTTATTTCAACCAAACCAGAGTGGTGATTGTTGGAACAGTGGAAAGATGAACTTTTGGTAGTTTTATTTAGTTTCTGTCCACTTTGAATGAAGTGTGTTTTATGATGATAAAAGTCCTGATTATTTACATGGAGCATGTGTGAATGTGTGAAACTCTGCGTGTTGTCCTGTCAGCAGTCTGAGTCTCTCTCTCTCTCTGTGTCTGTGTCTCAGCTCAGCTCAGAGGGGAGCAGCCCAGCTACCTGAAAGGTGACAACTTCTTTAAATTCATCTGCTCCGACTGCTCCGAGGACGGAAAGGAGAGCTTCGAGAGGATGAGACTCACCTGGCAGCAGGTACAACATGAGTCAGTAGAGATGGAACCTTAGGCCTTATTTACAACCCTCCCCAATAACAAAAACTGTTTTTGTTCCTTTTCAATGTTTTTTCCATTTTTTCTGAGTTTTGCCGCCTTTTTCGAGGTTTTTTCGGCAATTATTTAGGATTTCTTTTCTCCTATCCAGGTTTATTTTGTTTTGTTTTTTAGACAATTTTTTAGACTTTTTTTTGTCAGCTTTTTTCTAAGTCTTTGGCGGGTTTTTTTCTGAATTTATGTCTTTTTTCTGGCAACATTTTGGGTATTTTTGTCTGCTTTTCAGTATGTATTTTTTTTCCTTTTTTGTCGTCTTTTTCAGCGTTTTTGTCTCCTTTTTTAGTTTTTTCAAAGTCCGTGGCACTTTTTTAAATCCATGCATAAATGTCCCGGGACCTCCCCAGATAGTTGGAGATCTAGATTAGATTTCATATTGCGTGTGTGGATAGTTGTTATTCTATCTAACATAACACGTAAGATGTACGTGTGCTATTCTAGATTATGGCGAGGAGCTGCGCCTCCATCTGAGCCTAACCTGCTTCCTCTGGCGTAGTACCGGCATGTTTAACCCTGATTGGTTTGTTGCGTTATGTGTGCCAGGTGGTGATGTTGGCCATGTACAACCTGTCTCTGGAGGGAACGGGCCGACAGGGCTACTTCAGGTGGAAAGAAGACATCTGTGCTTTCATTGGCCGACACTGGAACTTCCTGCTGGGAACGAGGTCACTTTAACTTTGGTTTTTAACGTTGTCTGACATCCTGCTTTCACTGACTAGCAACAGTTTTGAAATGTGCGACTATAATGTCGGGAGCGATCATGAAAGTGTATCATTAATCCTCCTGTTGTTTTCGGGCCAAATTTGACCCATTTTTATAAAGTTTCTATATCAGAAATTTGGGTTTCTTTCAACCAAATTGCCTAAAATGAACATGGATGGTTCTAGTAAAATGAACAATCAGTTCACTACTTTCATTGAATTTGGGGTGTTTTATTACATTTTATAGCATATTTCTGTGTTTTAAGCCAAAAAAAATTAGTAGTGGGAAAAAACGTTAAACGTAAAAGTAACAAAAATGACAAGTGTCAAACAAAGAGACAAAAAAGCGTCAAAAACTTTGAGAAAAAAAGCGACAAAACAAAAATCAACAAAAAGTGCCGGAAGCTGGAAAAAATGCAGAAATGTTTTGAAGATGGTGCTAACATTTCTTTAGCCGGGGAGACGGAGCAAGGGTTAATATATAAAATGATTTTACAACAAAGAGGAATGAAAAAAATAAATAAATAGGGCCTGGGACATTACGTTTATTTATGACCTTTGCCCTCTGATTGTCCCACACTCCTGTTATGTTAACATGCTCGTCATGCGCCGCCTCTACAAAGCGCCTTCACTGATTGGTCCAGAAGGTGATGTTTCCCGTCTGCGTGTGTGTGTGACCCTGCAGGAAGAAGACCTCCACGTGGTGGAGCACGGTGGCCGGCTGCCTGTCGGTCGGCAGTCCCACGTTCTTCCGGTCTGGAGCGCAGGAGTTTGGCGAGCCCGGCTGGTGGAAGCTGGTCCAGAACAGACCTCCGACTCTGCGGCTGGAGGTGGACAAATCCACCACCAAGGCCAAAGGTAACCTGCTGCTGCACCGATCCAGGGAGGAGGCTCGGCCGCTCCCTCATATGATCACATCGTCCAGTCGGGGTCACTCCAGATTAGGGATGCACGATATTGGATTATATATATATATATATATATATATATATATATATATATATATATCAATCAATCAATCAATCAATCAATCAATCCAAGTATCTCTCCAAGTATCTCTCCTGTACTACATTTACCTTATTACACGCATGTGTTGTAGATAAGGCATTACACAAGTCAAACAACATTTGATTCTACCATGAATGTATCATTTTACAAATGTAGACAGACATTCACCCCTGAAAAATCATTATCATTTTAAGCTTTAATGTCTGTAGGATGGGATCTGTAGTCTGTAGGATAGGATTTGTAGTCCGGGACGTCTCTGCAGCTCCACAATACTTTATTCAGAACGGTTTGACACATATTTTGTCTATTTTGTCGCTTTTTTAAACTTTTTAGTCTTTTTTTCCACATAGTTGTCTAGGCCAGAGCTTTGAGTTAAAGCGTAACTCTCGCCAAAATGCAACCTAGGGTCTTTTTGTGAATGTACCCGAGTCAAACTTTTGTTTAAAAGCATATTTAGGACAGAAGCGCCACTTTTAAGATTTACCGTCTTTTCGTTTTTCGGTCAAATGGCCTTTTGAATGGGAGTAGTAGGGGCACTACTCAAAATAGCTATTTTTAAACCACTAAGAAGGCTCGACGCAACATGAAACGTTGCTCCAAGTATCACCAGGAGCTCTACACATGAATTCCAGGTGTTTGTGTTCAAACAGTTTACTAAAAAAAGAGGTTTTGAACAACTCACCGTAGCTCTTATTGTTTCCGGCCGCTACCACCTCGGCAGTCAAAACGAGTCGATATCAAAACAAGTCGCCCCAGATTTAGGATATCCCTCGTTCACCGGTGTAGTTAAGGTGTAGAGCCCCTGGTGATACTTCAGGCAAAGTCTCATGTTGTGTCGAGCCTTCTTAGTGGTTTAAAAATAGCTATTTTGAGGCTAGCATAAAAGCGCCCCTACTACTCCCATTCAAAAGGCCATTTGACTAAAAAACGAGAATACGGTAAATCTTAAAAGTGGCGCTTCTGTCCTAAATATGCTTTTAAACTAAAGTTAGACTCGGGTACATTCACAAAAAGACCCTAGGTTGCGTTTTGGCGAGAGTTAGGCTTTAACCGTCTGCTCTGATCCCGCCAGCCTCTAAACCGGCCCTGGACCCCATCATCACGGTGGAGGGCCTGAGGAAGCGCGGCGCCAGAAACCCCGTGGAGAACGCCATCCAGCTGAAGGAGAAGCGCAGTCGCACGCAAGAGGCCAAAGACATCCGGCGGGCGCAGAAGGAGGCGGTGGGAGGCTACGCTGACCGCAGCGCCGCCTCCACGCCGGTCAAACTGGCGGCCGCCCGCGGCGGGGGAGGGGCGGGCGCTGGGCGCCGGCCGGACCTGGTCCTCGAGAAAGGTGAGGTCATCGACTTCTCTTCTCTCAGCTCGTCGGACCGAACGCCGCTCACCAGCCCCTCGCCCTCGCCGTCTCCGGACTTCTCCGCCCCCGGCACGCCGGCGTCGCATTCGGCAACGCCGAGCCTGCTGTCGGAGGCCGACCTCATCCCCGACGCCATGCCGCCTCAGGCTCTGTTCCACGGTGAGTTACTGCTGGAGAGTGTGTGTGTGTGTTAGTGTGTGTGTGTTAGTGCGTGCATGTGTGTGTGTGTTAGTGTGTGTGTGTCTGTGTTAGTGTGTGTGTGTGTGTTAGTGCGTGTGTGTGTGTGTTAGTGCGTGTGTGTGTGTGTTAGTGTGTGTGTTAGTGTGTGTGTGTGTGTGTGTTAGCGTGTGTTAGTGCGTGTGTATTATGTGTGTGTTAGTGTGTGTGTGTGTGTTAGTGTGTGTGTTAGTGCGTGTGTGTGTTAGTGCGTGTGTGTGTTAGTGCGTGTGTGTGTTAGTGCATGTGTGTGTGTGTGTGTTAGTGTGGTGTTAGTGTGTGTGGTGTTAGTGCGTGGTGTTAGTGTTAGTGTGTAAGGGTAGTGTGTGTTAGTGCGTGTGTGTAGCAGGTGTTAGTAGCGTTGTGGGTGTTAGTTAGCGGTGCTAACACAACACACACGCACCAACACTATAACAGCACCAACACAATACCACTACAACACACACGCACTAACACACACACAGAGACACACGCCCTAACCCCTAACACTAACACATGAACATTTCCTAAATGAATGGTCCGTGTGAGTAGTAATGTTTTAAACGCTGATGGCCCCCCCCCAGACGACGAGGAGATGGAGACGGAGGGAATGATCGACCCGGGGATGGAGTACCTCCCTCCTCCCCGCGCTAACCTCGCCGCCCGCAAGAAGCTGCGCCCGGCGCCGCCGCACATCAAGCGTGAAGCGGACAGCGACGAGGACGACGGCCGCGGCGGAGAGGACGACTTCGAAGAGCCCGCGGGACACGCCCAAGTAGGACTGGGCAATATAACGATATATCAATATCAATATATCAATATTATATCAATATATCGTTATATTGCCCAAGTAGGACTGGGCAATATAACGATATATCAATATATCAATATATCAATATTATATCAATATATCGATATATTGCCCAAGTAGGACTGGGCAATATATCGATATATCAATATATTGATATTGATATAATATCAATATATTGATATTATATCAATATATCGATATATCAATATATCAATATATGGATATTATATCAATATATCGAAATATCAATATATCAATATATGGATATTATATCAATATATCGATATATCAATATCAATATATCAATATATGGATATTATATCAATATATCGATATATCAATATATCAATATATCGATATTATATCAATATATCGTGATATGAGACTAGATATCATCTTAGATTTTGGATATCGTGATATTGTAATATGACACAAGTGTTACTGGTTCTAAAGGCTGCGTTACAGTAAAGTGACGTACTTTTTAGGGTTGTGCTCGGTTGAAGAACTTCTGAGTCGACTAACACTCATTCAGTCGTATCGACTAATGGATTAGTGGATTTAATCTATTAGTTGATTTAATCTATTAGTTGATTTAATCTATTAGTTGATTTAATCTATTAGTGGATTTAATCGACAGATCTGTAAATCTGAGTTTCTCCACTAAGAGTCATGTTAAAGCACCACTTTAATTCTTGTGTTTACCAGAGATGTGCTCGTACGTTTCTTGGAAATAAGTCATTCAGCATGAAAACAGCATCAGACCTGACTAATGGACTACAGAGATCTAAGTTGACTAAGACCAGAACCACCGATTAGTCCACTGATCCACTAAGAGGGAGCAGCCCTAGACCCCAGGACAACCTGAGGGTTAACTGAATGACAACAAAAGTATTGGTTAAAATGCGTATGAACCCTGATTACCGTAAAGTGATGTACTTTTCTGAACTCACCAGACTGTTCTAACTGTTCTGTTATTCACCTTTTCCCCACTTAGTCATTATATCAACGTTACTGATGATTATTGATCTAAAATCTAAGTGTGAAGATATTCTGTTAGAGCACCAATAGTCAACCCTAGAATATCGCCGCTATATCGATATCGAGGTATTTGGTCAAGAATATGGTGATATCTGATTCTCTCCCTCTCGCCCAGCCCTACGCCGAAGGCCCGTCTCTCTCCGCCAGCGGCCTCTGGCCGCGGGGTCCCTGAGTCGAGAATACCTCACCGAGAAAGCGGACGCCCGCCCGGCGTCGCCAGACTCCCGCGCCCCCGCGTCAGCCTGTACGGAGAGCCGATGGCGGGCTGCTGGATCGCCTACGCGCTGGCCCACGCCGCACGCCAAACGCTTCCACAGGAAGCTGCTGGTGCGTCAGGCCAAGAGGCAGCGAGGGCTCCCCCTGCTGGACCTGGACCGGGCCGTGAGCGCCACGCTCAGCCTGGTGGGAGGGATCTACGGCGCCCAGGGGGCGGGAACGCTGACACGGAAATACTGCACCAACAGCCAGGAGCTGCGTATTCTCGATCGCTTCCAGGTACGCTCAACATACTTACAGCGCCCATATTCTGCTCATTTTCAGGTTCATACTTGTATTTTAGAGGTTGTACCAAAATAGGTTTACTTGGTTTAATTATCTAAAAACACCATATTTTTGTTGTACTGCACATTGCTGCAGCTCCTCTTTTCACCCTGTGTTCAGGTCTCTGTTTTAGCTACAGAGTGAGACCTCTTCTCTTCTTCTTCTTCTTCTGGACTATCTTTGATTGCACTCGCACATGCTCAGTAGCTCAGATCGTAGTCTTCAGCTAGCTCCATAGACAGTAAAAGAAAGGCTGTTTCTCCAACTTCAGTCAGTTCCAAGGCAGGATCAGCTGGGAGACTTCTTCTAAACCAGGGCGCACATGGAAGTAGTTCTTTTGGAGATTATGGTGAACTTGTGTGTGTTGTAGCAGTGCTTTGCCATTGAGAACGAGCTAGCATGCTAGCACTAGCATGCTAGCGCTAGCATGCTAACGGTTGCGGTTAGCCGGCTCGTTTTGGCTAGTGACGTAGAAAGCCGTGCAGATTGTGACCAGCTCACCAGGAGACTGAAACCAGGACACATTCGGGGCATATATGGGCACTTTAATCAGTTAAACTCCTTTACACTCACAACGTTTACATTCACATAATGGTCTGTTTTTAGCTCTTATTCTGAAAAACATAAAAGATATGTCCTCGGCCAATCAGGGTTCAACAGTCGTGGTCGCCAGACGGCTCGGTTAAAGTAAAAACAACAACACACTTTTTGTCTTTTTTTTATTGACATTTGTTTACTTTTTTGATGCTTTTCATTCTTAGGTTTTTGACTCTTTTTACATTAATTTTTGTTTTCGTTTTCAGCATTCTTTTCAATGCTTTTGATGTTTTTTTCAATGTGTTTTTTTTTGCCACTTCTGGTGTGTTGTTCTCTTTAAAAGTTTTAGTTATCCTACTGTGACTGAAGTAGTTAAATAAAAGATGTCAACAGCCAGGAGCTGCGTAGTCTGGATCGCTTCCAGGTACGTTCAACATATTTAATCAGTTAAACTCACGCCGTTTACATTCACGTAATGGTCAGTTTTTTGCTCTTATTCTGAAAAACATCAAAGCTATTTCCTCGGCCAATCAGTGTTCAACTATCGTGGTCGCCAGACGGCCCGGTTAAAGTAAATACAACAACCCACTCGTTGAGTTGCTGCTTTTTCACTTTTTTTATTTCATTTCATTCATTGACTTTTTTTCATGCTTTTGATTCTTAGGTTTTTGACTCTTTTTATTTTATTTTTTTTTGACAAATTTTTTTTTTCCGTTTTCAGCATTGTTTTCAATACTTTTGACGTTTTTTTTCAAAATGTTATTTTAACGTTTTTTTTTTTTTCGAAGTTTGATTTAAAAAAAAAAAAATATACCATGGGGTTTTTTGCCGCTTCTGGTGTGTTTTTCTTAAAAACTTTTTTTTCCAAGTTCTTTTTCAACCCTGAAAAGTGTGTGTGTGTGTGTGTGTGAGCTGTTTCCATGGTTAATGAAAGTGAATGTTCCTCTAATATTGACGTTTACATGTGGACGTGTAAAACAGGATTTGACGTGACTGTGTTTGTGTGCAGAGCAACTTCTCGAGCAGAAGAGGCGTCCAGCAGAACTCTGTGTCCTTCTGGCATCGCCTGATGGGAGCGGAAGGGAGCTCGGACCAGACCATCAAGAGTCCTTACACGTCTCGCATCCTCAAACCCTACATCAGGTAACATCTCACACCCTACATCAGGTAACATCTCACACCCTACATCAGGTAACATCTCACACCCTACATCAGGTAACACCTCACACCCTACATCAGGTAACATCCTCACACCCTACATCAGGTAACATCTCACACCTTACATCAGGTAACATCTCACACCTTACATCAGGTAACATCTCACACCTTACATCAGGTAACATCTCACACCCTACATCAGGTAACATCTCACACCCTACATCAGGTAACACCTCACACCCTACATCAGGTAACATCCTCACACCCTACATCAGGTAACATCCTCACACCTTACATCAGGTAACATCTCACACCTTACATCAGGTAACATCTCACACCTTACATCAGGTAACATCCTCACACCTTACATCAGGTAACATCTCACACCTTACATCAGGTAACATCCTCACACCTTACATCAGGTAACATCTCACACCTTACATCAGGTAACATCCTCACACCTACATCAGGTAACATCTCACACCCTACATCAGGTAACATCTCACACCTTACATCAGGTAACATCTCACACCTTACATCAGGTAACATCTCACACCCTACATCAGGTAACATCTCACACCCTACATCAGGTAACATCTCACACCCTACATCAGGTAACATCTCACACCCTACATCAGGTAACATCTCACACCCTACATCAGGTAACATCTCACACCCTACATCAGGTAACATCTCACACCCTACATCAGGTAACATCTCACACCCTACATCAGGTAACACCTCACACCCTACATCAGGTAACATCCTCACACCTTACATCAGGTAACATCTCACACCTTACATCAGGTAACATCTCACACCCTACATCAGGTAACATCTCACACCTTACATCAGGTAACACCTCACACCTTACATCAGGTAACATCTCACACCTTACATCAGGTAACATCTCACACCCTACATCAGGTAACATCTCACACCTTACATCAGGTAACATCTCACACCCTACATCAGGTAACATCCTCACACCCTACATCAGGTAACATCCTCACACCTTACATCAGGTAACATCTCACACCTTACATCAGGTAACACCTCACACCCTACATCAGGTAACATCTCACACCCTACATCAGGTAACATCTCACACCCTACATCAGGTAACATCCTCACACCTTACATCAGGTAACATCTCACACCTTACATCAGGTAACACCTCACACCCTACATCAGGTAACATCTCACACCCTACATCAGGTAACATCTCACACCCTACATCAGGTAACATCTCACACCTTACATCAGGTAACACCTCACACCTTACATCAGGTAACATCTCACACCCTACATCAGGTAACATCCTCACACCTTACATCAGGTAACATCTCACACCTTACATCAGGTAACACCTCACACCTTACATCAGGTAACATCTCACACCCTACATCAGATAACATCTCACACCCTACATCAGGTAACATACACACCCTACATCAGGTAACATCCTCACACCTTACATCAGGTAACATCTCACACTCTACATCAGGTAACATCTACACCCTAATAGGTAACAACATCTCACACCCTACATCAGGTAACATCTCACACCTTACATCAGGTAACACCTCACACCCTACATCAGGTAACACCTCACACCCTACATCAGGTAACACCACACACCTGGTAACACCTCACACCTTACATCAGGTAACACCTCACACCTTACATCAGGTAACACCTCACACCTTACATCAGGTAACACCACACACCTTACATCAGGTAACACCTCACACCTTACATCAGGTAACATCCTCACACCCTACATCAGGTAACATCTCACACCTTACATCAGGTAACATCTCACACCTTACATCAGGTAACATCCTCACACCCTACATCAGGTAACATCTCACACCTTACATCAGGTAACATCTCACACCCTACATCAGGTAACATCTCACACCTTACATCAGGTAACACCTCACACCCTACATCAGGTAACATCTCACACCTTACATCAGGTAACACCTCACACCTTACATCAGGTAACATCTCACACCTTACATCAGGTAACACCTCACACCCTACATCAGGTAACATCTCACACCCTACATCAGGTAACATCCTCACACCCTACATCAGGTAACATCCTCACACCTTACATCAGGTAACATCCTCACACCTTACATCAGGTAACATCTCACACCTTACATCAGGTAACATCTCACACCTTACATCAGGTAACATCCTCACACCTTACATCAGGTAACATCTCACACCCTACATCAGGTAACATCTCACACCCTACATCAGGTAACATCTCACACCCTACATCAGGTAACATCTCACACCCTACATCAGGTAAAAATCTCACACCTACATCAGGTAAATACATCTCACACCTTACATCAGGTAACATCTCACACCCTACATCAGGTAACATCCTCACACCCTACATCAGGTAACATCTCACACCCTACATCAGGTAACATCTCACACCCTACATCAGGTAACACCTCACACCCTACATCATGTAACACCTCACACCTTACATCAGGTAACACCACACACCTGGTAACACCTCACACCCTACATCAGGTAACATCTCACACCCTACATCATGTAACACCTCACACCCTACATCACGTAACACCTCACACCTTACATCAGGTAACACCTCACACCTTACATCAGGTAACATCTCACACCTTACATCAGGTAACACCCTCACACCCTACATCAGGTAACATCTCACACCCTACATCAGGTAACATCTCACACCTTACATCAGGTAACACCTCACACCCTACATCAGGTAACACCACACACCTGGTAACACCTCACACCTTACATCAGGTAACACCTCACACCTTACATCAGGTAACATCTCACACCTTACATCAGGTAACACCTCACACCTTACATCAGGTAACATCTCACACCTTACATCAGGTAACACCTCACACCTTACATCAGGTAACACCACACACCTGGTAACACCTCACACCTTACATCAGGTAACACCTCACACCTTACATCAGGTAACATCTCACACCCTACATCAGGTAACATCTCACACCCTACATCAGGTAACATCTCACACCTTACATCAGGTAACATCTCACACCTTACATCAGGTAACACCCTCACACCCTACATCAGGTAACATCTCACACCCTACATCAGGTAACATCTCACACCTTACATCAGGTAACATCTCACACCTTACATCAGGTAACACCTCACACCTTACATCAGGTAACACCTCACACCTTACATCAGGTAACACCTCACACCCTACATCAGGTAACATCCTCACACCTTACATCAGGTAACACCTCACACCCTACATCAGGTAACACCTCACACCCTACATCAGGTAACATCCTCACACCTTACATCAGGTAACACCTCACACCCTACATCAGGTAACACCTCACACCCTACATCAGGTAACACCTCACACCCTACATCAGGTAACAACCTCACACCTTACATCAGGTAACACCTCACACCTTACATCAGGTAACACCTCACACCCTACATCAGGTAACATCCTCACACCTTACATCAGGTAACACCTCACACCCTACATCAGGTAACACCTCACACCCTACATCAGGTAACACCTCACACCCTACATCAGGTAACACCTCACACCTTACATCAGGTAACACCTCACACCCTACATCAGGTAACATCCTCACACCTTACATCAGGTAACACCTCACACCCTACATCAGGTAACACCTCACACCCTACATCAGGTAACACCTCACACCTTACATCAGGTAACACCACACACCTGGTAACACCTCACACCTTACATCAGGTAACATCTCACACCTTACATCAGGTAACATCTCACACCCTACATCAGGTAACATCTCACACCTTACATCAGGTAACATCTCACACCCTACATCAGGTAACATCTCACACCTTACATCAGGTAACACCTCACACCTTACATCAGGTAACATCTCACACCCTACATCAGGTAACATCTCACACCTTACATCAGGTAACATCTCACACCTTACATCAGGTAACATCCTCACACCTTACATCAGGTAACATCTCACACCCTACATCAGGTAACACCCTCACACCCTACATCAGATAACACCCTCACACCCTACATCAGGTAACCTCTCACATCCTCAAACTAGGCCTGTCACGATAACAAATTTTGTTGGACGGTAAATTGTCCCAGATATTATTACGATAAACAAATTTTCATCTAATATAATAATGGCATAATAATAATAATGCAGGTACACCTTTTCAAAGATCAATAAACTTTTATTTCTAAAGAATATTTAACACTGGAACTAGAAGACATTTTAAATATCCACAATAAATGAACAAAACAACCAAAAACAAGAAATAAAATGGAAATTTGTCCGGCCTTTTTGATTTCCATTTAAAAATGATTGAGCTCATTTTTAGTTATCATGCGATTAATTGATTTATTGCATATTGCAACAGGCCTATACACACATACATCAGGTAGAGAGAGTCCTGAATCCTTCCCTCAGGTAGAGAGAGTCCTGAATCCTTCCCTCAGGTAGAGAGAGTCCTGAATCCTTCCCTTAGGTAGAGAGAGTCCTGAATCCTTCTGTCTCTTTTTTAGGAGGGATTATGAGAGTCGTCCGGTGAAGATGAGGTTGTTGGCAGAGATCAGGGCTCACTCTCACAGGAACGACCCTGACTGGGTCCCTGAACGCAACGCTCCCATCGACTACTGCTACGTTCGCCCAAACCACATCCCCTCTGTCAACGCCATGTGTCACGACAGCTTCTGGCCAGGTAACACACACATACACACACAAACAAATACACACACACACACAAACACATTCTTCTTACCCAGAACCCCCCACCATGACTCTGTGTGTTAACGGAGCGTTTGATTGGCTCTGGTCCCCCAGGTGTGGACCTGTCAGAGTGTCTGCAGTACCCAGACTTCAGCGTGGTCGCTCTCTATAAGAAAGTTGTGATCGGCTTCGGTTTCATGGTTCCTGACGTCAAGTACAACGAGGCGTACATCTCCTTCCTGCTGGTCCATCCCGAGTGGAGGCAAGCCGGCATCGGCACCTTCATGATCTACCACCTCATCCAGGTGAGTCAGACATGATCTACCACCTCATACCTAGAGATTGGCATGGGGTACTTTCCATAAAATCATCTCTTAATGCAAATCAAACCAACTATTAGGCTAACCGACATAAAACCATGACAATCTCTAGGTATGGTGAAGGGTATGTGATGATGTGGGCGAGCTAGTTTAATTCCAAAAGCCAAGGGAACTTTATCAGGACGTCATTTTGAGGGGACAGCACATTTACACTATTATACAAGCTATATACTTAATACTTTACATTGTAGCAAAGCGTCATTTCTTCAGTGTTGTCCCATTAAATGATATAATGAAATATTTACTAAAATGTGAGGGGTGTACTCACTTTTGACAACACAGGGGTCGTAAAGGTCAAACAAAGACTAGGGGCACAGGCTGTGCACCAAAATACAACAAACCACGTTCCAGCCAATCACCGACAAGATGGTTGGGGGAGGGGGTGGGGCTTAGTGACAGTCAGTTAGTCATGACAGTTACAGAAACATGGGGGGAGGGACGAGCTCGCTCTGTTTTGTTTTGAATTTACTTTGAACGTCAACAGAAGTGACGTCATGCAGGAACTCATAGTGCACCTTTAATCAACTCTTCAATCTCCAACTAATCTGAGATTCAGGCTATATCTCCGTGATGTTTGTGTGTCTCAGACCTGATGTTTGTGTGTGCGTGTGTGTGTGTGTTCCAGACGTGCATGGGGAAGGACGTGACGCTGCACGTGTCGGCCAGTAATCCCGCCATGCTGCTTTATCAGAAGTTTGGTTTCAAAGCGGAGGAATACATCCTGGACTTCTACGATAAATACTATCCGGTGGAGAGCACCGAGTGCCGCCACGCCTTCTTCCTCCGCCTGAGACGCTGAGAACAGAAAAAAAATTATATTTTGAGGAAAAATAGTCTGATTTGGAAAATGTAAACCTTGGATTATTTTAAGATTCGGGCTCAGGACTATAAGGAGGAGGAAAACAAAACAAGTCAGAAAATGTTTTTGAAAAAAAAACTCGTTCTAGTTGGAGAATAAATGTCAGAATATTACAAGAAAAAAAGTCTGAAGATTTCAGACAAAAGTTGAAATATTTTGCTGTGGAATCCAAGTCCCGCCCACACACCCGCAGGGCCAATCAGGAGTCAGTCCCAGCTGTCAATAATGAGGTTTCAGCCTGTTTTTATAGCATCAAATAACTAATAAAAAGCCAACGGACATTTTATGAAGAAAAACGGACAGTTCTGTTAGTACTGAAGAGATGGTTTCAGTCTGCAGCGCCATGCCTGGCTCAAAGGCACCCGGGCAGTATCTGCTGAAGGGGGGGGGGGGTTATTACAGCGGTGACCCTCAGACAAAACTGACTCAATCAAACTGTACTTATGTTATGATGAATAAATGTGACTGTTTTATGGTGTTTCTGAAGAAATGTACAACACAGAAATTCTGACAAACTGTAAAATAATTCAGAAAATCTGGACTGTGTTCAAATAAAGTCTGTTTCATATACAGTTGGTCAGTTCTTGCAGAACGTAGGTGTGTGTGTGTCTGCGTGTTTCTGTGTGTGGGTGTCTGTGTGTGGATATCTGTGTGTGTTTATCTTTGGAGATGTGTTGAGTTTTAATTTGATTACAATCTGCAGAATGTTCTGCAGCTGCTGTGTGCTGATAAAACTTTAGTATCTGATAGATTTTTGGAAGTGAAACATGATGAAAGCTGCCTCTCTTTCCTTCATTCAGCAGACTGTTTGTCCAGCAGGAGGCGCTAGAGTCACACAGCAGATAAGTTGATGTCCTCCTACATACAGGGGGAGAAAGAAACCGCTGCAGGCAACAAATGTTACAGTTTGTGTCCACGTTGGTGGTTGGTTTAACAATAGTCTCGCTTTGTCAGACCCTCCTCCAAAGCACACTGGAGGAAGGTCTGGCTAGTCCACACAGCATTCCTGGATGGGAGAAAATTGTGCTCTGGTTTATTGACATTTCTTTAAACCAATCACAATCATCGTGGGGCGGTGCTAAGCTCCGGACGGAGCCACGGTGCCTCTGCTAAATAGTCTCAGGAAGGAACTTGTTTTGGTGGAACATGTGGACGTTCAAAAGTAGTTTTAGTCGTGGAACAGAAAACTCCGATTGGACAGATAGTCTAGCTAGCTGTCTGGATTTACCCTGCAGAGATCTGAGGAGGAGTTAACCATAGTCCTCACAAATCCACCGGAGGTTAGAACGCCAACACAGAGACAGAGGAAGGGGACGGACATCCGGACGAAAAGAGTGAAATCAGGCTCACTGAAGTATTACTAATGTAATGTAAACTCACTGAAATAATTAACAAATATTAAACAGATCTGAACAGAACAAAACAAAACTGTAGTTACGTCAAAGTTCTTGTGTTAGAGAGACGTGTGAATGCAGCTATGCACTGATACTGTGTGGGTATTTCCAAATTTTTACAATCAGGAAGAAACATCTTTATTTTATTAGCTTTACTTAACTTTAATATACTTTTATAAGGTTTATCTGAAGAGGTCTCATTATACTGATTCCCAAACGACTGAATGCCTAAATCTGAGTCAACTTTTTAAGTTAAGTGGGACTTTTCGTCTAACGGTAACATATGTATGTGTGTGTACCTGTCTTAGTGGTTTGTGCTGCTGCCACTTCCTGTGTTAAATGATTGCTCAACACAAAGACAGACAATGTTCCTAACCATAGGTTCAGTTCAGTTTGTCAAGATGGCTGCACATGCTCTCGCTGCGCCACGTTTGAGCTTGAATGTGAGATATACCAGAAACGTCAAAGAGAACAGCGGAGAGGAGGAGAATCAGCTGAAGATCTTAGAGGATGAAGAGCTTTACGATGATCTCGAGCCACAAAGAGCCAGTAAGTCTGAAATGATGAGTGTTGTAAAGGGGAAGTTCATCTCAGTTTCTGTGAGGCTTTATTTAAACTAGATATTGAGTGTTAATTCACAATTAATAAATCCACCATTAGTTACCATTCACTGTGAGTGTTTATCAGGTGTCTTGGTGATGTAATCTGGTGCCTCGTGAGTCATTATTCTTATCGTTCAAACTTCAAACAGTAAAACATGTTCTGGATGTATTTTGTCTCAGTAGGACCATGCAATCCTGTAGCCTGCAACAGAAGGTGCTTCAGAGCTACTGCAGTGACTCTGGGAGGGTTTTATCTTCTGCTATTGGCTGGACTCTTCATTCGCTGTGAGTAATTATGTTTTTAATACAAACTGTTATACCTTAAAGGAGAAATATCATGAAAAACGTTTTCAGTGCTTGTGCAAAAACATTTGTGTATTTGGAGTGCCTACCAATCCCAACTGTGAAATGAGACCCAGTCAGGTTTTTGTAAGCTGCCTAGATCATAAAACATGCGATTCAACAAGATATTCACATTTGACTCCCCTTCCTCTTTCTCATGCAGGCTCATTAGAAAATACCGCCCCCATCTAAGTATCTCCACCCACGGCTTAACCACTAACTATTCTTTTTCATAAGCCAATCAGAGCAGACTGTTGTTTTTTTTGGGAGGGGTGTTAAAGTGACAGGCGCTAAAACGGAGCTTGTTTTGGTTCTTTTTCACACTTGATACTGTCATGGTCATAGGCGTCGATTTCGGTGGGGACGCTGGGTACGCGTACCTATCAGATTTCGTCATGAGTCATTTTGTACCCACCACTTTTTTTGAAAACCTCGAGCTCAATTTAGTTAAAAAGAAAAATAAAGTTCATAACAAATAATTCTTGAGCGACAGATGCCAACAAATCCACAAAAATCTCTATTATCCCCACAGGGCAGGCACAAACACAGCCGCTCTGTGGTGCAGAACTACAAATATTGTGCTGCACAATATGACTGAAGCGCCTACATCGTTATTCCACGGGACGTTGCGTAGGCTCAGCCACCTGCTCGCACTTCAACACCGCTCACTTGCGCTCTAACTTCGGATAAACTATTTTTTCCTACACATCTCCAAAGAGTCAGGGGCTTTTGCTTTGTGTTTGTCTTTCTCAAGGATTGTCAGATTCCGTTTTGAAATGTTATTTTTTATTTTTTCCGGAGTTGAATTGAAACTTCCCCTGATCTGTAGGAATCATTCTCTCCATTCAAGATGATTGTGTTTGCATTGAAACTCCAGAAGCAACTCTTTCCACAGTTACTCAGTGTCCCAAAAGTACTCCCGAAGTGTTTTTTTTTTGTAATTCTGCGCAGTCTGATGGCATGTCATGTCACATTGTCAACATGGTACATGGAGCAGAACATAGTGGGTCATATGTTTAATTCTTTTTGAAAACTAAAGGCTTTCTTCTTCATAAAACGTGTCGGACATCATCACATTTTTGTATACATTTTTATTCATTTACATCAGTAAGTTAAATGAAAATGCACTTCCGAATGCGTCTCTGTCCCCAGCACATTTCAAACCAAACTGACGCCCATGGTCATGGTTGTGGTTTTCAGTTGTAGTTTTTCCTGTTTTATTTTTTCAATTCCTCCATAGTCAAAGTGATATGTCATTGTGCGCAGGATGTTAATTATTTCTGTCTTTAGTTTAACGCAGAATGATTCAGTGTTGTTGGTCTGTTTCTTATTTTGTTGTGGTTTTCACCAGATACTTTTGAGTCTTTTTGCTCTTATATAGTTTTAAATTGTATAAAAAAATTTTTATTACCTTTCTCTTTGTAACTGTACTTATTTCTGTTGCGTGCTGCTGCAACTCCAGGGAGTGAATCAATCAATAAAGGCTTAAACCTTATCTTATATTTCAGTCACTTCGCTGCAGACCAGATACGAGATGTTGCAGACCAGATACGAAATGTTGCAGACCAGATACGACCAACTGAGCAGCAACTACAGCCAGATCCAGAGCAACGTTTCTGGTAAGAAAGGTTTCAAATCACCATAACACCCAGGATCAAACTTCACACTGTCTTTAAATAATCTCAAACTGTCTAATTTTCATCTTTTGCTGTTTATCTCAAGACATATCCGTCAAAAACAGTCAGTTTCGGAGCCGCTATGAAACACTGAGTGTAAATCACAGTCAGTTACAGGATGAAGTAAAGCAGCTGGAGACCAGAATGAAAGGTGAGAAAGTTTAAAATCAGTAAACACCTGTATTATACACATCTACATCATAGAACTTGATTGTGTATTTACCGTTGATTAAACAGTTTTATGCTGTTAAACTGTTTTGCTGATGATGTGAATATTTTAGAGACGGTCACTTACAAATGAGATGTAAAACCTGAGTGAAAAGTATTTACAGAGTAAACATCCTGACAGGGAAACATGACAGAGGCAAGAAAGATCTTTAAATATTGAAACTACATTTGTTTGACTTTAAGAGATGCAGTGTCCTGACGGATGGAAGAGACCTGGATGCAGTTGTTACTTTAAATCTGAGAAGGAGAACTATTGGTTTGGAAGCAGAGATGACTGTGAGCAGAGTGGAGCACATCTGGTCGTCATAAACAACGAAGAGGAACAGGTTAGGATGTTTGTTTCTGAGTGATCTTAGAAAAAAAGAAATTCAATGGAAATATTTAAATAAAAAATATAATATATCATATTTTTAAATATTTGAAGAAAAAAAAACTTGAAATGTTAACTGTCTTCTGACCACTAAGGGTGCAGTTCCTCATGCATTCTCTGTTTCTCTGCTGATTATAAATGTTTTTCTTCCCTTCCCTCCATTTCTAATGTGTTTACTGTCATGCTGTGAGTCCAGTCCTCAGTGTGTGGTGGACCGAGGGATCCCTCTTGTGTTTGTTGAGGCTGATTGTCAAAGTGACAAAAACTAAAACTAAAACCACAGTTTGTCAAGATGTTCCATGTTGTTTGTTGTTGTTCTATTGAAACTATGGTTGGTTATTTGTGTATGATTAGCAGTGTTTCCTTTAGGATTTATTTTAGCAGTGGGGGCAGGTCCCGCCGCCAAATGTTTTACGTATGAAACAGAACTGACACTTCGCTGCAACACAATCAAATATATTTATTCACCTCTATTCACACACAATGAGGCATATTTACAGTTGTGATTGAACTGTATTTTTTGAGGACCTATAGGGCACTTAACATCTATAACAGGTCTACACTTAGAACGGATCCACTGCGGGAACATTTTTGGTGGAGCTGTTGGTTTAATAGTCGACTCGGAAGAAAGTGAATGTTTTGACAATAAACTACATCAATACAACAGTATGTGGAGTTAAACACTGATTAGTGTGTCTGATTGATGCATCATGGGGCGATTTTCTTCTTGTAATACATTTTGTCTTTCCTTCAGATGTAGTCACAAGATGACTTTACTACGCCACAAATGCTGAACTGTGAACAGAGAAATGATTGTTGTCTCTTGTCAACTTCTAGAAGTTTGTCACTGAGCTGAGTAAGGATGGAGAGTACTGGATTGGTCTAAGGTATGGACGGAGACAAGGAGAATACAAATGGCAATGGGTCGACGGATCACCGCTGACAGAAACGTGAGACATTTTAAAGGTTTTTGTTTTCATCACTATTCCATCAAAGTCACTGTTTGTCACTAAAATAAGTTTTAAATAGAAGGATGCCGTTAAAGCTGCTTTTTCCAATTAGTGTTTGAGAGAGAGAGAGAAAGAGATTTTTGATTTTTTATAAGTCTTTATTTTAAAAACTAGAAACACCAACACAAAAGCAAAAAAAATTCCATCAGAATAGGGCCACAGAAAATATGCACCTAAAAAACAGGTAATTTACCTGACAAACAATCACATCCCTACCTAAATATTCTGTCAAATATTAAATCATCTCCTACTTCAGAACATAATGCATCTTTATAGCACCACTGTTTCAGAAAATCATCAATGTTATTCATTTCTTTATAAAACTTAAAATCAACCCAGACTCTGGCTTTCACTAAAGAGATGAGAACAGGAAGTGCTTCCTGTCCTGCCCTGTCCTCCACTTTATTCTTCCTGCTAATGTAGATGGAATTTTTGCCTCTCCTACAATCAGATTAAGTAATTGCCATTTACAGGCATTTAGCCTGCATGTAGCTGGCTTCAAAAATTAAAGCAACCTTAGACCACTTCTCACCAAACCGTGTAAAAACCTTCTCCAGCACATCAAACAGCTTCCAAAGTCTCTGGCATTCATAAAAACTGTGAAAAACTATCTCTACTACGCCGCAGAATGGACAACCACTTAAAACTGTTGGGTTGATCACAGAAATCAAAGCATTTACAGCAATGGCTCCATGTAAAATCCTCCACTGTAAATCCCCAGTCCTTTTCTTCAGAAGAGATTTATAAAAAAAAAAAATCCATACTGGTTTCACACCACTGTCCACACCCAGTCTCAGTGTCCACATTGTGTCCACACCCAGTCTCTGTCTCCACACTTTGTTTACTCTTAAGTCCAGTTTTACACACCATTTGTACACAACCTTTCCTTTGACAGTATACAAGTCCACATACTTAGAGTCCATCACATTTAAAAAAAAAACAGTAAATCCATCAAGTTTAGGAATAAATCCCAACTCCGGAAAAGGATCACTCCCATCTCAGACTGATCTCATGAATTGGCGTATGTATGACACGCCAATTTGTATTCCGTTTTTGCGTTTTATGAAGACGCATAATCGCATTTTTGCGTGTATATCAACGCAAATCGGCCGCCATTGGCCTATATTGCGAGTCCATTTCCGCCGTAGCGAGTGGTATAAAGGAACGGGGGATTGGGTAAGGAGGTAGGTTGGGGTGGCGCCTCGCGTGTGGCGATTTTTCTGCCGTTTTTTCCCGTTTTTTGTTTTTAATTTTTTGTTTTTAATAAGCCTTACCCAATGTTTCTTTCCTAAACCCAACCATTTGTTGTTGTCGTAAGCGTGTTTTAGTCGTTATTTTCCGTGTTTTTGTCACTGTTTTGTTACTAAAGCCTTTCCCTGTGTTCTTTTCCTAAACTCAACCATTTGTTTTTTCTTGGGCGGGACGTGTTTACGCTGTGGCGTTGTTCGCCGTCGGCGTCGCGCGATACGCGTTAACGCGGGCGGCGGGCCACGTGGTGGGTCTGTTTACATCAGCTGTTTCCAGCGTGTATCATACACGTGGATAGCTGAAAATGGCGTAAAATAACACGCCATTTGGCTTTATGAAAGTGGCGTATATATTTACGCAAAGTCATGATGCCATGTTGCCCATCTGGTGTTTCCACGCCAACACAGTAATCCTGGAGCATTTTACATTCCTCCTCCATCAGTCTCTCAGTCCACTTCTCTAAACTGTTCCTGGTCTGTCAAATAGACCTCTACCCCAGAAGAGAAGCCACCGCGGATGTATCAGTCAGCCCAGGCCCTGCTACATCTACTATTCTCTTCAGGGTGACAGCTCCTGTGGTGCACAGCATGTTGGTGAGGCCCGGCGTCATGCTGTCCTGAACATCCATCCTAGCCCCATTTATTAGGGGCTCTTCTAATAACCAGTGGAGAGAACATGTAGGCTCAAGTCTGTTTTAAAATAACTCCACACCTTGAAAAGTGACTGATAAAAAGGAGAAAATCCACACAGGTTTAAAAACTTAAAATCCATCAGAAACAGTGCAGTGTCTAACCCCAGACCAGCTGTCTTCCTTAACAAGCTACTTGTCACATCTCTCCAAACTACATCTTTTGGACCTGTGAGATATTTCTGTACAAACTGTACTCTGAAAGTTGCCACTCTTCTTTCTATGTGTACCATACCTTGGCCACCCTCCTCCTTTGGTAAAAATAAACACTCTAAGATACCCAATGTAACTTGTCCCAAAACAAATCCACTAAAATAGCTTGTAGTCAAGGCAAGGCAATTTTATTTATGTAGCACATTTCAGCAGCGGTGCAATTCAAAGTGCTTTACATAAAACATTAAAACGCATTTAGAAATAAAACCAAAATTAAAAGCAGAATACAGGCACAAAACTCACAGCACAGTACAATGCCTTAAAAATAGGCAACGTCAAAAAGATAGGTCTTCAGCCTTGATTTAAATGAGCTGAGAGTTGTTGCTGACTTACAGTCACCCGGGAGTTTGTTCCAGATATGTCCAGATATGTGGAGCATAAAAACTGAACGCTGCTTCCACCTTTTTGTTTCTGATTCTGGGGACAGCAGGCAGACCGGTCCCAGATGATCTGAGAGGTCTGGCTGGTTCATAATTTACAAGTAGATCCGAAAAGTATTTTGGCCCTAAACCGTTTAATGATTTATAAACCAGCAGAATACTTGAAAATCAATTCTTTGAAGCACTGGAAGCCAGTGTAAAGACTGCAGAACTGGAGTGATGTGATCCATCTTCCTGCACAGCAAATTTTAGCCTTTGGAATAAACTCTCTGGGAGTTCAAATCAACTCAATTTGAGTGTACATGTGTGACCATCAAATAAACTCTAGGGCAGAGTTAAAGTAACTATTTTGTAGGAGTTGATCCTTTAACCCTTTTCAGGAGTTAAAACTGAACTATTGTGGGAGTTCAACACTAATCCCATGTAGAGTAAAATAGAACTCTAACCTTGAGTCAATTTTAATGTTAACTCCTTCACAATCAACACTTAAAGTATGTTTTATTTAACACTTATAGAGTTGATACAAAATGAAAGGTTTTAGGTGAAAAAGACTACATAAAACAAAAAACAATACACCATTATTACTACAAATATTTATTTGTATTGAAAAATCCATACAGTGTTTAACAATCCATGCTTGGATACTTACTTGTGTAACAAGTTATATTTTGAAAAGAAGTGCTTTATTTACTCACAGCATGAACATTTTTTTCAGCAAACATTCACTTCAACGATACAACTTTCTATAACAACACAATGTGAATCACACCCATAGGACATTTGGGCAATATACCATTATTACTACAAATATTTATTTGTATTGACAAATCCATACAGTGTTTAACAGTCCATGCTACATGGATACTTACTTGTGTAACAAGTTATATTTTGAATATAAGTGCTTTCTTTACTCACAGTGTGAAAAAATGTTTCAGCAAACATTCACTTAAACAATACAACTTTCTAAAACAACATAAAAATGTGAATCACACCCATAGGACATTTGGGCATCAAACGATTTGAAATGCTTTAATCTATCCCTTTCTAGAACCAAAACCTTCCTAGGGATGCTTTCACTTATTTGGAAAGAATGGAAATGGTCATGGAAACAAGTTTCATGTTCAACCAAAACAAAAACAACTTTCCCATTGTGCAAAATGATAGAGGTTAATTTACTGAACACTGGCATGTTTTCATCAGTGCTTGTGCAAACAAAGAGGCCAACACGGTATTCAACTCCACAATTTACCCTGTTTGTGAGGTTGACAGTGGCTTGTGTATCAATGTGCAGATATGCAGATATATCTTCTGCATATTCTAGTGTCTCAAGTAAACACAGTTTGACTGGACCAGATTCAACTGCTTTTGCAGTTAAGCATTCCCAATGATAAGCTACTGCAAATTGGTGTTTCTTTGCAAGTGACACTGTCAAATTCTTATAGTTCTTCACACAATCTTTGAAAAATTTGTGTTTGGCTTCGAATCTCATAGTCCAGATATGAATGAGTGGTCCAATTTTTCGAATGCACCTTGGATAGTGGACCATGAAATGACGTTTTGGTAACAAGTTCTTTGATGGATACAGTTCTTTGAAGAGTTTGTGATGTTCAATAATCAGGTGCTTTAAGTACACAGTCATTCCTTCAGTGATTGAGTATGAGAACACAATGTTTATAATGTTCAGCAACAACAGCAACAAGTGCCAGTGCAAATCATCCTCTGGTACCAGGGGCTCACAAAAAGCAGAAGGTATATTTGTGATAATCACAGGATTTGTGATAAAGCGTAGCTTAACCTAGTCTATTCCTGCAAGTTCCAGGTTAATATTCGTAGGCTTGTTTTTCTTTTCCAGATAGCCATAGTTAAAGGCATACATCCTATTTAACAAGCTTTCTTTAGAGATGAAATGTTCAATCAAATAAAAAAATAGCAACTTCACCTCATATTGACCAACCCCTTCCAAAATATCATGCATTATGTCAACTGCATAATTTTCTGCAATATTGAAATATTTCAATGTATTAAGTATGCTCTTTCTCTTGATGCCAAATGAAGAAGTTAATGTCGGATCATCTACCAAACTCATATAATGCTGATCATTCAGAACTTGTGATCTTAAAGTCAAACTTGGGTCATCTTCTGAGAAAATTGACTGAGCTGAAGATTTATCAATTAAGCAAAATCTACAGAAATAATTTGCACTAAATGACTCCAAGAACCCAAGAATGGTATGCATACCCAAGTTATCACCAGTAATTTGTGCAAGAGTGCCAAATACAGAAACATCAGCAAATGATACTGCAACCCCAGTAGTCTCTAATATTTTCAAGTCCTTTACTAAGGGTCGCAGTATTTCATCAATTCCGTATTTCTTAGCATCTTGTGCATGAAACAATGACACAAGATGAATGTTCATTAAGGCAGAATTCACCCTGGGGGGGAAGATTTCTAAGGATAAAGTAAAAGCAGCCAACTTTATGTATACCTTTTTTTTTAACCTAGTGGATTTGCACACTCAAAGTCGTCATAGTACAGTTGGATTTGAAGGGCAAACTTACTACTCGAAAACAAAGGATGACTTTTGAAGTAGCTTCCATCACAGAAGTCCTCATATTTATCACACTGAGTACATGTTTGCATCATCTCACAAATACTTTCATTCTTGAAAATGAACTGGAGTGTTTTCAGTATGGGAATATATATGAACTTGTCATTGATTGGAACTTGCTCATAGGTTCCAGTTTTGCTATTTCGTCTGGTATCATACCTTACTCCTAGGCGCTGTTCAACTGGCTATACAATATCCCATTTTTCCCTGAAATACTTCTTCCATTTGCTATCCGTATTCAACTGGCTAAAAGGGTTGTCCATACTTTTAAAAAGCTCTTCTACGGCTGATCTAGAGGGATTGTCAGCTGGAAGTAAGTTCAATACTTGGTCCTGAATATTAGACTGCAAATCTTCCACAAATTCCTGTAAATTTTCAATTGTAGAAAGAACTACAGTATTTGGTACACCGCTTCCCAAAAGTTTGGCTATGATGGAGGCACACGTATCTTTGCTGTGAGTTGACAGTGAAGGGCCTGCTTCAACATTTTGGCATTGTGATGAAGTAGAGGGTGTTTCATCATTTAAGCACTGAGAATGATTGTGCAGTTGAGTGTCATAGTTGGAAGGGGTTTCATGAGGTACACATGTGTTGTCAGTAGGATCATGTATCTTAATTAGATGTCTTCTAAATCCAGAATAACTTGAAAATTGCAAGCAACATCCTATTTGACCACATTTTAGTCTCAAATTTTTCCCAGAATACATTGCATGAATTAATTTGAGGTGCCTGAACAGAAGTAAAACTGTATCAAAGGATGACGCACAAAGGATACATCTGAACATGTTTGCTGCTTTAGCAAATTAGTGCTTGTTTAACAGCTTTGCTCTTAACTCTTTGACTCTTGGAGTTTCTTCTGTTGTCCCTATATCGATATTGTACAGAGTAGTCTGCAGGAATCTGTACAAGCTCGACAGAGCATCATCATATTGCACACTGAAAACAAAATGGGACTTGAACAGCTCATCAAATGCGCCCAGAGATGTAGAAGACTGACATGGAAGAAGCTTTCTATCCAAGACTATGTAGAAGGTGAAAACCTGTGCTTTTGAAGTCCCCGTGGCCAGCAGATACGGCTGGGGGTTTCCTTCGATCGTCATGAGATGTTCTTCAAGGCTGTGGCAAGACTGAAACACAAAGGAAAACATCTTCACATAAGCAATTAGTTTAAAAAATAGACAAAATTTGAAATTGAATTCTATTGTTTTGACAAACCTTGTGAAATTTAACCAAATGATCAGTTGCCTCTCCAACACTGATCTTTTTGGGCCGCTTCCTTCCAGCTGGTTGAGGAGTTAGCAGATGGAGCAATACAAGAAGAGATGCCATGTCGCTGTCCCACTCTGCAGACAGGGTAACACAATTTAATTAAGAATGCATTTCTTCACACTTCTACCTCGTGGAGGTCAAGGTTACCCATCTTCTGCTATTAATTTAACCTCTTAAACATCACTGCTCAGAGTAGGCCAATCAACACAAACTTGTGCTGGTTTTGGTGAATATTTCCACTTAAAAGAATAGCGCAGCTACTAAATCAAGTCTTATGTTTGAATATTTCAGAGTCAAACTATCACAGAGCTTCAATGAAGAGCTGCAACAACATGACAGCCTACAAGATGTAGGTGACACTGTCAGACAGGATTGTCCAACTGTATGTCCAGCTGAAATCAAATTTAGTTTTCCCTTTTTTAGTCAAAAGTAATGTTAATGTGTTATTCAAATGTATTAAGAGAAAGAAAGAAGGTCTTTATATCAGTAATGCTCTTTTTTTGTAAGCAGTTGAGATTTTTTGACAACTCATTACTAAACTAATGAAGTAAGACTGTTGTAGTACCTGGCTCATCAGCAGTGTCAGATTCTTCATTCAGGGCAGATTTCAGCTGTTTTTTCAGGAGAGACGTCTCTCTGAGGGTCCTGGCCTCTTGAATTACTTTGTCTTTAAAACTGGTGTTCCATTTTTCCAGGAACCTGGAAGCAGTCTCTGCTCCAAACATCATCAAGAAGTCTTGCAAAATCTGATAAAAAATAGGAAGACCTTCATTTAAATAACTTAAAGTAAAGCAAGTAGATTACATACACGTTTTTTTCAAATTCACACTAGTTACTTACCAGTCCCTTAGTGTCCAAGAAACGAGGAAACATTTGAAGTATGTCTGCCGATTGCTGTGGGTCATGGAGCACCTTTTGCCGATAATGGAATGTTTCTTTCATCTTCTGGAAGACAAAGTCACGGTCAGTAATGTGGTGAAGAAGAGACATGGCCTCCATACATTCATCTCCTGTTTGCTGGTCATCTATGGATCCAGATGTTCTTGACGATGTGGGACCTCCTTTCAGCTCCACTCTGTTACGGGATGCAGATGAGGTTTTGGATTGACGCTGCACAGTTTTTATACGCCACTCAAGAAAGCCTTTGTTGCTCTGCATGTCATAGAAATGTTCCTGAAGATAAAAGAGTATTTCTTGTTGGAAGGCAGACAATAACAAGTTTGTGATGGATGTAGTGTATATATGCTGTATACACAAAAGATCAACAAAGCAAAATGGAACTGCCAACATTAGTTTACAGTATGGCTACAATGCAAACTCACATATCCCTTTTTTGAGTATGGGTCTTTCAAAAATGGGAAGAGCGACACAATCCCAAAGGCATGAAACTCCTTCGTTGCTTTACTTACAGCTCTCCTGCAAAAGCAAAGGTTTTGAATGTAATAGCATTCTTGCCTCTTCTACAAATATGAATTTCAGGCTATTAACATTAAGGGCCCTATTTTAATGATCTAAGCCCGGGGTGTCAAACTCATTTTCACAAAGGGCCACACTGGAAAAAGAGAATCCCACCAAGGGCCAGACATGTAGAGTTTATTGACATGCTTTTGTTACGGTATGTTTTTTTTACATTTTGGTAGTTTTTTTTCCTAATTTTTTTTCCGACTTGTTTGTGGCTTTCTCAGACATTTGTCACCTTTTGTAAATTTGTAGCATTTTCCGACATTTTTGTTGACATGAAGCCTAAAAAGTCATCAAAAGAGTTCCTTAGCCATCATAGAAATTAGCAAATCAAGCAAAACAATGATACATTTTTTTAACAACAACCTGTTTCACAGCCTGATTATGAAAACTCTGCTTCTCGGGGGGATTTCTGAGTCTCAGAGTCGGAAAATCTGCCATATTCTGCTTTGAATGTCAGGTAATTGCAGTTTAAAAAAACACTTTCCTGTGTTTTTGGTTTGGCGCACAACTAGGGCGTGCCGCCCAAATTTTTTGAGAACCCAAATTGATATACGGCCGGATCTAAATCTGCACGGGGCCAGATTTGGCCCGCATTGAGTATGAGTTTGACATGTGATGTAAGCGCCGCGGTGGCGCGCATGCCGCAGGTGTGTTTAGGGCGTGTCCAAATCCACTTTTGCTAGTTTGACGGCGGAAAATAGGTTCCGTGCGCATGGTTCTAAAGGGTTGTACCTAATGTCTTCATTAATCATAGGTGTGTTTTGGGCGTAACATGCAATAAACCAATCAGAGTGGCATCTCCCATTGGCGCGATCACTTCCCGCTGCCTCAAGATAGCAATACACCCAGAATGCACCCGAACATTCCTCCCTGTAAGACTAGCCACCCATGGGTGCAAAGATGGGCACAGGTGCATTTGCTACTTAAACGACGTGGACGCTGGACGGGAAATTGACAACTGTGTCGGTCTTAAACTAGCAAAGACACTTGCGTCGAGTTTTGTGCTGCATAGGGTGCAAGATAGGACCGTAAGTCTCTTACCCTTCCTTTTCATGCATGTGAGCTACAATGATGTTCACCAATAATCGCCTGGTGGAATCTTTCAAACTCCCAGTCTCTTCATACTCTTTGATCACAGTCATCCCTGCAGGCTTGGAAGTGAGAATCTGCTCCACAGTCTAAATACAACCGATAAATACAAAACAATTAACAAACTAAACAGGTATTGCAATATATTGATCATACAGATAATTTGCAATGCATTTCAATTCCTTAACCCAAATCTAAGCTTGATTTTGAGGTAAGGACAACTAAATAACTGTAAGGTTATAAATTTACATTTCTTGCACGGGTAAATTCCATGACAGGTTGAATCATTTGAAATCCAGCATCACTTGTGTCGCTACTTAGACTGCTTGAGATTGACAATGTATCTGTTAAACTTGGAGAGGAAGGCCCTTCACTTTCTCGCTGCAGGACAGGAACATCTGAGGATCACAAAGACAGGATACAGGGCACATTCAATCGGAGCCCCTTAATGGTGTGAATGAGCAATATTTCCCTTCAAACAATGTCTCTGTACTTTCTACTTCACAGCAATTAAGCTGTGAAGGCGAAATAACAGAGCAGGAGTTATTGGAAGCAATTAATTCATTTTCAGTTGGTAAATCTCCTGGTATCGATGGAATCCCAACCGAAATGTATAAGATTTTCTTTACAGAAATTAAAAACCCTATTAGAATCTTTCAATTTTTCTTTTTTACAAGGTATTCTATCTAACTCACAAAGAGGGAGTTATCTCAATACTCTTAAAACAAAATCCTGATGGGAAATATAAAGATCCCAAATGGGTAAAAATTGCGGGCCATTGACCTTGCTTTGTTGTGATACTCGTATTTTAACTAAATGTATTGCTTTAAGAATAAAAAATATAATTGGAGATCTTATAAAAAACAATCAGACAAGTTTTATTAAGGGAAGATTTATTGGAGACGGTTTGAGACAAATACTGGACACGATAGATTTTTATGAGAACCATCAGGAACCAGGATTATTGTTTGTTGCTGATTTTGAAAAGGCGTTTGATAAAGTACAATGGAAGTTTATAAAACAATGTCTTGGCTTTTTTAATTTTGGGAATAATTTAATACAGTGGTTTGAAACTCTTTATAATCATCCTGTTAGTCGAGTGATCAATAATGGTCATATATCAGGCAACTTTTGTATTAATGCAAGGAAGTCCGTCAGGGGTGTCCTTTGTCGCCATATCTTTTTATTTTATGTATTGAAATTCTGGCTATTACAATTAAGAATAATCCAGATATACCGGGTTTATTTCCAAAGGCATGGGCAAGAGATTAAGCTGACAATGTATGCTGATGATGCTACCTTTTTCATAAAACCAACACAATCCACTTTGGAAGGATTAATAAAGGAATTAAATATTTTTTCAAAAATATCTGGATTGAAACCTAATTTTGAGAAATGTAATATTTTGAGAATTGGGACATTAAAAAATACCAATTTTATTTTAAACAGTTCGGCCCTGTTAAATGGATTAATGGAGAAGTTAATATATTAGGGATTTATTTACCGGACAACTTTAAAGAAATTGTTAAATATAATTATGAGAGAAGGATGGAGAAGGCTGATAGAATTTTACAACCTTGAGGGGGAAACCTCTCTGACAATTCAAGGAAAAGTAACTCTGATAAATACATTAGTAATTCCACAATTTGTTCACTTATTAATGCTTCTTCCTTCACCTGCACAAAATTCTTTAAACAGTTTGAACAAAAAATTTTCAAATTTATATGGAATGATAAACCAGATAAAATTAAAA
The DNA here is from genome assembly GCF_010015445.1 of Perca fluviatilis. Lineage (NCBI taxonomy): Eukaryota > Metazoa > Chordata > Actinopteri > Perciformes > Percidae > Perca > Perca fluviatilis. The sequence continues at coordinate 3,367,768 of NC_053112.1, read as the reverse complement.
GGCAATATTTATATAATTCTTATGATAACGGTGGACTGAAGTTAAAAAATCTTCAAATGATGGACTGTTCCTTGAAAGCCTCTTGGGTGACTAAAATTTATCACAACAAACAATGGATTACGAGCCAGATTTTTTTTTTTTTTTTTTTATTTAATAAATATTTTTTTTTTTTTTTCCCCAAAATAAAAAAAAAAAAAAAGAAAAAGAAAAGAAGAATAAATTAATGAAAAAAAAAAAAAAAAATAAATTTTTTTTTTCTGGTAAATAAAAAATAAATTTTTTAATTACCAAATTTAAAAAAAAAAAAAGAAAAAAAATAAGAAGAATAAATTAATGGTTTGTCTCCCACCACATAAGATGTTTAAAATGGTTATCTGGTGCAAAGATAAATAAAATAATATATATTTGGAAAGTAAATATCACAGGCACTGCACTTTTTCCACACAGAACCTGCTTGTTTTGGGAAGACGAATTTAATGAACCAATTTTGTGGAAAGATTACTTTAAAACAATTTATAGAACTACAATTGATTCATATTCCAGAATATTTCAACTTAAAATCTTTTATAAAATTATTGCAACAAAAAAGTCTCTGGTTAAGTGGCAGATAGAAAAAGACCCTTGTTGCAGGTTCTGTGGGGATGAGGAGGAAGACCTGATGCATTTGTTTTTATTTGTCCGCCCGGCTGTGGCTAAATTTTGGACCGATATACAGATATGGTTAAGGTCTATGGATATTGTTTTGCGAAACACACCTCAGAATGTTTTGTTATGTGTATATGAGGGTAAATGTAATCACTTTTTGAATATGATTGTTTTGATAGGTAAAATGTTTACTTTTAAAGCTAAAACTACATCAAATTTATGTATAAAACACTTTAAGAATAGAGTTTATCATCAGCATATGCTGGAAACAATCATAGCAACAAATAACAACAGAATAATTGAACATGAAAAGAAATGGAATGTTTGTTTACTTGAATTAGAGGATTGATTTATATTAATTTTTTTTTTCTTTTCTTTGTTGTTTCTTTATTTTGTTTGCTTTGTGCTTTTTTTATTTTATAGTGTTTTTTTTTTTTGTTAAAACACTACGAATGTGGAGTTGAATGTGGTGGTGATTGTGGTGTGAATACATGGGAGGGTGGTAGGGGTGGGTGGGGGTGTTTGAAGCTTGTTTTGTCTTTGTAATTCTTAATTTGTTCTATGTATTAGATTCTAAATAAAAATAAAAAATAAAAAAAAAAATAAAAAAAAAAAATAAACCAATCAGAGTGGCATCTCCCATTGGCGCGATCACTTCCCGCTGCCTCAAGATAGCAATACACCCAGAATGCACCCGAACATTCCTCCCTGTAAGACTAGCCACCCATGGGTGCAAAGATGGGCACAGGTGCATTTGCTACTTAAACGACGTGGACGCTGGACTGGAAATTGACAACTGTGTCGGTCTTAAACTAGCAAAGACACTTGCGTCGAGTTTTGTGCTGCATAGGGTGCAAGATAGGACCGTAAGTCTCTTACCCTTCCTTTTCATGCATGTGAGCTACAATGATGTTCACCAATAATCGCCTGGTGGAATCTTTCAAACTCCCAGTCTCTTCATACTCTTTGATCACAGTCATCCCTGCAGGCTTGGAAGTGAGAATCTGCTCCACAGTCTAAATACAACCGATAAATACAAAACAATTAACAAACTAAACAGGTATTGCAATATATTGATCATACAGATAATTTGCAATGCGTTTCAATTCCTTAACCCAAATCTAAGCTTGATTTTGAGGTAAGGACAACTAAATAACTGTAAAAGTAAGGTTATAAATTTACATTTCTTGCACGGGTAAATTCCATGACAGGTTGAATCATTTGAAATCCAGCATCACTTGTGTCGCTACTTAGACTGCTTGAGATTGACAATGTATCTGTTAAACTTGGAGAGGAAGGCCCTTCACTTTCTCGCTGCAGGACAGGAACATCTGAGGATCACAAAGACAGGATACAGGGCACATTCAATCAAAAAAATCAACCACCACAGATGGTAATTTTGTATTTAATTATAAATATTTTCTAAAATCCTGCCTACCGCAAGGTGTGTCACAAATTCTGTCAGGTCGGCACAGTTAGTCGTGTTTGTGAAAGATTCTAATAGTGGGATCTCTGAAATGCAGATACAGGAGAGTTCACATACTACTAGACTACTACTTTTTGGATTGTTTTGTTATATCAGCCAAACATTAAATATGTTTCTTTCAAAGTCAAAATACCAATCTCCCAAGTATCACCTTACCATTTTCAGTGTAGATGATAAAACATATTTCTTTGGCTGTTGCAAGTTCTGGAAAGACATCCTCGTCCACCTCTATGCCTTGCTCATCTGTGACTTTTAGTGGTGTACTTTCTGGTATGAGAAACTTCTGCTGAACTGAATAATAACAAGCAACATTTCATTAAAAATGTATTACTTCTTCCTCTTTAAAAACTTTGTAAGAAAACATACATCGCTTACCTGCACTGATAAAGTCTGAGAAGCTGACGTCTTCCATTTTAACATATTTCTTTGTCCCTCCGCATTTTACCTTTATCAACATCTTGGCCACTTTTATTTTGATAAAGTATTTGTGTTATTCGGCCTTACACACCAGGGACGTTTTTTTCGTGCGGTAAATTATATATATATATATATATATATATATATATATATATATATATATATATATATATATATATATATATTTTTTTTTTTAACTGTTGGTAAAGTTTAGCAACTGAGACGACCATGTCCTCGCCATTTACTTAAAAAATAGGCATTCCAACTCAGGAGACAAGTTGCTGGCGAGGCTGTTGTTTTAACCAGAATTGTAGGACAACGTATGAGGCATTACCTGTTTTATTCCTTCAGCGTAGCTAGGTAAAGTCATTCCTTCAGTCTAGGACAGGTCCGTTATCGTCCTTAGCCTTACACTCTACCGCTTAACAGTAATCTAAAAGAAACAATGCAGGTTAAGTAAATTGATAGAACTAGCAAAACACACAGAAACCGAAGTAATGAGGAGTATAACGTTGGCGTTAATTTCATGCAGTAGCTAGCTAGCTAAGTGCGTAGCTAGCTAGCTAAGTTACGAGTAAAATGCGACAAACCATGAAGTTATATTCAGCACGTTCGACAAGTTTGGGCCAGGCATTAAACTCTGCAGCTAGCTAGCAAGTTAGCTAGCAAGTTTTTCCTAGCAAAAAATATACTAATGTGTTACACTGACAAGTTAGTCGTTAAAACTAAAGAAATGCGGTATATAAAGACAGTACATTTACAAGAGAGTCATTTACAGACTAACCTAACGTTATAGTTTGAGAAATAAAATGGCACATGTTACGTTACCTGCCTCACAACGAAGTCCAAGTGAAGGCTGTTCGGCGCGGCAGCAACAAAGCTGTAACGTCAATGTGCGTTATGAATCAACACCAGTTGGCTAGTTGAATCACGTTCCTCAACACCCAATGAATGAACGCCGAAATATAACACCATCAAAGAGTATCCCTGTACAAAACCTGTAGTCTAATTTAGAAAATAAACTCAAAAATCTAACACTTAACACTTTTTTTGTTTAACTCCATATTATTCAACTCCAGAAATTTGCTGTGTGGTCCTAGTGAGGACTTGAGCAGCGGCATTTTGAATTAGCTGCAGCTGTCTGATTGATTTTTTCGGGAGACCTGTAAGAACACCGTTACAGTAGTCAAGTCTACTGAAGATAAAAGCATGGACAAGTTTTTCCAAATCCTGCTGAGACATAAGTCCTTTAACCCTTGATATATTATTAAGGTGATAATAGCCTGACTTTGTTACTGTCTTAACGTGGCTGTTAAAATTCAGGTCAGAGTCCAAAATTATACCAAGATTTCTGGCTTTGTCTGTTGTTTTTAACATTGTTGTTTGAAGATGAGCACTGACTTTTAATTGTTCATCTTTTGCTCCAAAAATAATCACCTCAGTTTTTTCTTCATTTAGTTCATCATGCACATTCAGTCGTTAGTTTGTTCAATGCACTTGGCCAGTTCTTGTATTGGACTGTAGTCCCCAGGCGACAAGGTTATATAAATTTGTGTGTCATCCGCATAACTGTGATAGCTTATGTTGTTGTTTTCCATAATTTTGGCTAACGGAAGCATGTATATATTAAACAGAAAAGGGCCAGGGACGAAGCCTTGGGGAACTCCACACGTCATACTTTTGTGCTCAGATGCATAATTACCTATGGACACATAATAGTTTCTATTCTTTAAATATGATTCAAAGCCAGAAAGGCCGACCCAGTTTTCCAATCGGTTTAATAGTATGTCGTGGTCGACCGTATCGAATGCAGCACTAAGATCAAGTAGTACTAAAACTGTAGTTTTGCCACTATCTGTATTTAAGTGGATGTCATTAAAACTTTAACAAGAGCCGTCTCAGTGCTGTGGTATGGTCGAAAACCTGATTGGAAGTGATGGAAGACATTGTTTAGGGACAAAAACAGGTTGAGTTGTTGAAGAACTACTTTTTCAATGATTTTACTTAAAAATGGAAGGTTTGATATTGGTCTATAGTTGTCCATTTGTGACAACCAGTGTTGGCTGTAACGCGTAACAGTAACGTAACTACTTTTTTCTGGAAAAAGTAAAGTAACGTTACTACTGAAAATTTGGTAACGAAACATAGTTCCTTTTTCAATTCGGCGCAACGTTACTTTTCCCAGGGACAGATTTGACTGCCTTCTGAGCTGCGTGCTCACAAGCTCCACATGGTAGTAGAGGCTGGTAGTAGCGGAGCAACGCTGCAGCCAACGCTAGCTAACTTTTGAGAGCGTTTTTAGCTTCGTGGCTTTTTACTGGACAGCACTCTGAGCGGAGAGCTCTGTGACACATGCCACTACATCGCTGAGGACTGGCCGTTAAATCGGCCGTCCTACAAACAGAGCATGCCAGGCAGACACTAAGCTGACAACCTCACAGATGGATGCGGTGGAGATGGGCTCATACATAGGCTACACGCAGCGGACCTCTGTGGACTTGTGTCAGTCGCACAGACACGCAGGGATTTCCAGAAAAGAGGCTGCATGTGTCTATGACAATGCACGGACCATCGTGGCTGCACGACCAGTACTACAAGTAGATATGGACATTACACATTAATAGTGTAATGTAATGCAGATGACCTGCCGATGTGCATTCAACCCGCGCTGGACTCGTTCATAATGAATCAGCCGTCACTCTGTGAGGAGAGAATCTGCAGTGTAGCCTAGTTCACACACTTCACTGATAGATTGGCTTTTTGGTCAAAGATAGCTTTTGTATAATTAACTTCAGTCTCTGCCAGAGACACCTGCTTTTAAAAGTAACGTAAAAGCAACGAGTAAAGTAAAAAGTTACTTTCCATAGGTAAAGGATTACTTTTTTATGAAGTAACGAGTAACGAGCAAACACTACTTTTTAAAAGTAACTTCCCCAACACTGGTGACAACTATAGTGGGTCTAGATTGTTCTTTTTTTAAGAGTGGCTTTATGACTGCAGTTTTTAGGGCCTGTGGGAAGATACCTGAGAGAAGAGACATGTTTACAATCTGTAAAAGATCTGGTGCCAAACAATTTGAACATTTTTTTTAAAAATTCTGTTGGTAAAATATCAAGGCAAAAGGAGGAGGTTTTCAGATGTTGTATAATGTCGGCCAGGATACTTTGGTTAATAGTTTGAAATTGTGTCATATTGTAAATAGTTTTGCCTGAACACTGTGGCAACGCATACCCTGCACCTGATTTGGAGGCACTGAGGGCTAGATTTACTAACACTAGCGCAGTTTGCGCTGCGTCCGTTTATGCGAGTTCGGTAATAGCGCACGCTATGCTTCCACATTTTGCGTAGTATTTATCAACCCTGACACCCATCAGGCAATCAGCGTCTTTCTCCGCCCACTATACCGTAAATTGCGCTGTAGCAAAGCGGTACTTGTGCTATGATATGGCTGAGTGCAGACTGCGATATTCCCACTGCTGATGCTATGACTGTTTGAAATGATCCTGATGCCAATATTTGTAATGTAGCGAGGAGTTTAACAACTGGTGGAATGGGATGTGAACGCTGAGTGGGAGATTCAATTTCATCTTTGATTTCTTCCAGTAACTCTAATATTGCTATGTTATATTATTATTATTATTATTATTATTATTATTATTATTATTATTATTATATTATTATGGCTGCTTGATCCGTAACGCTAAATGATGTTGTGTTCACTGACAAAGTGTGATTCTTGTGTTTAAAAATATTTTCAGCCTCGCCTATGTGTTCGTCTTGCTGAAATTGCTGTTGCCATTTCACCAGCGGCATAAAGGTCTACGAGGAAACTCGACTGCGGCTGGTTTAGACCTGCTTTAAAGAGGCGGAGAATTTCCCCCGCAGAATAGAGGCGCGCTCTTACTGACAGTCTTTGTAAATACCACGGAATATATAATTAGGGGCACTTTGCGCTTATCCTCCCACCTTTTGGGTGGAACTCCCACTTTCCCCACGACCCTACGGTGGCCGGGAAGTGCAATGCAACATTACAAAGAATGAAACACTTTTACAAGTGACATTAATTTTGGAAAAAATTAATTTTGAAAACATATTTTGAAATTTTAAATTTTGAAAAAATATTAATATTTAGAAAATAATTTGAACAATTTAATTTGAAAATTTAGAATAATTTGAAAAATTTTAGAAAATTATTTTGAAAAAAATTTAAAACTTTAGAAAATATTTTGAAAAAATTTTTAGAAAAAATTACATTTAAAACAATTAAAGTGAAAACTTTTACCAGTCGAAAAAACAGAAAGGGAATGTACCACTAAGTATGGGTGTTGTTGGTGGAGATTGTGTTGTTGTGAGTGAGAAGGTGAATGAAGTTGGTGACAGGGGTGTTTGGAGTTTTATGCGGCCGAAATTGGAAAAAGAAAGAGCCATGCCGCACTGAGGGCAGTAGACCGGAGTACTGCCCACCTGGGCACCGCCCCAGCGAACCCCGGCCTGGAGGGAAGAAGCAGAAAGACAGTATGAAGTTTCAGGTCTAAAGAGTGGGACGTGATGAAAAAGTCTAATATTATATTATAGTGGGGAGACTATTTCATTTAAACTTCACTTTGAAGGACCTTAGAAAGTAAGGTTGTACTTATGTTATAATATATTTTATAACATTATATCTGTTTTGTAAACTCGAGAATAGTTTTTATTTCTACCGCCACATTTGTGGATTTTTCCTCAATATTTCATCTAATTATAAAATACTATTACATCCATATAAAGTGTGGTAAGTTTGTTTTGTTTAAGTAAATTTGTTTTCTAAAATTTATTTTGTTTTCAAATGTAAATTTGTTTTTAAAATTAAATTTGTTTTGAAAATATTTTGTTTTCAAAAGTAATTTGTTTTCTAATTTATTTTGTTTTCAATTAATTTGTTTTTAAATTTTTTGTTTTAAAATGTAATGTTTTAAATAATTTGTTTTTATTAAATTTTTTTTTTTGTTTTAAAATTAAATTTTTTCTAAAATTTATTTTTTTTAAATTAATTTGTTTTAGTAAAATTTTCTCTTTGTATGTTGCATTGCACTTCCCACTACCACCCTCCAGACATATTGAAAGCGCAACTTGTCTCTTCTCGCTCATGTGGCAGAAAATCTGCGATTTTACCCAAGTGCGCCCTGTTTGTAAATAGCCCGCATCGGTTACGTCCGTCTTTGCGACCAATTAGCGCCTGGAAACAGGCGCAAACGGCTTGATAAATCTAGCCCTGACTGTTTGTCTAATTTTTTGTATTTTTTTTTTTACTGAAGAAGATCGCAAACCTTTTGAATGAGCCCTTTTGGGGGTTCCATACAGGCCAACGGATGCCACAAAGCAGACGCTAACAGATTATTAATAATTGTGCTCTGCCTCTAAAAGACAGTTGTGATTTCAGCCATTTTCACTTTTTTAGTCTTCCTTCTACTTTCTCTACTACCCCCTACCAACGTACACACCAAGATATTTAAGACAGTCTTTTTTTCCACACCAATCCTCCTGGAAGACTGGGCAGACCCTTCCTCCATCTCCCAACTGCCAGTGCTTCACTTTTTTCCCAATTGACCTTTGCAGCTGATACTATTCCAAAACCTTTGACAATATTTTTTTTTTTATATCTTCCTGATTTTTTACAAGAACAATGACATTGTCCGCATAAACTGACTGAAGATATGTCTTTTGTTAAAACCCTTTAAAGACAACCCTTCAATGCTAGCCCTGACCTTACATAACATTGGCTCTATAGAAAGTGAGTACAACATGCCTGAGAGAGGACAGCCCTGCCTCACCTGCCTATGCACCTTAAAAGGGACACTCAGACCCCCATTGATTTTCAACACACGCTCAATGTCACGGTACAAAACCTTGATCATAGCTATAAGACATGGCTGAGGCCAAAACTCTCCAGATTTTTCCAGAGATAAAGGTGCCCAACCCGGTCAAAAGCCTTTTCCTTGTCAGACCAGTTTCAATACCCAAAGAACTAGAGACGTCCAAAATATCTCTAATTAGGCAAGGCAAGGCAAGGCAGCTTTATTTGTATAGCACATTTCAGCAACAGGGCAATTCAAAGTGCTTTACATAAAACATTAAAGAGCAGTTAGAAAACAATTTAAAACAATTTTAAAACATTAATAAACAAATTAAAACAAGAATAAAATTGATAGTGCAGTATAAGAATAAAAGTTACAGTGCAGTATAAGAAAATAAAGTTAATAAAATAGATTATTTAAAGAAAAGCAACATCAAAAAGATAGGTCTTTAGCTTAGATTTAAAAGAACTGAGAGTTGCAGCGGACCTGCAGGTTTCTGGGAGTTTGTTCCAGATATGTGGAGCATAAAAACTGAACGCTGCTTCCCCCTGTTTAGTTCTGACTCTGGGGACAACAAGTAGACCTGTCCCAGACCACCTGAGAGGTCTGGGTGGGTCATAGTGTAGCAGGCCTGTCCCAGACCACCTGAGATGTCTGGGTGGGTCATAGTGTAGTAGCAGATCAGAAATGTATTTTGGCCCTAACCGTTTAGTGATTTATAAACCAGTAAAAGTATTTTGAAATCAATTCTTTGAGGCACTGGAAGCCAGTGTAAAGACTTCAGTACTGGAGTGATGTGATCCACTTTCCTGGTTTTAGTGAGGACTCGAGCAGCAGCGTTCTGAATCAGCTGCAGCTGTCTGATTGATTTTTTAGGGAGACCTGTAAAGACACCGTTACAGTAGTCAAGTCTACTGAAGATAAAAGCATGGACAAGTTTTTCCAGATCTTGCTGAGACATAAGTCCTCTAACCCTTGATATATTTTTAAGGTGATAATATGCTGATTTTTTAATTATGTTAATGTGGCTGTTAAAATTTAGGTCTGAGTCCATGACTACACCAAGATTTCTGGCTTTGTCTGTTGTTTTTAACATTGTCGTTTGAAGCTGAGCGCTGACTTTCAATCGTTCCTCTTTTGCTCCAAAAACAACCACCTCCGTTTTTTCTTCATTTAATTTAAGAAAGTTCTGGCACATCCAATCATTAATTTGTTCAATGCACATATTTAATTGTTGTATTGGGCTATAGTTCCCTGGCGATAAGGTTATGTAAATTTGTGTGTCATCTGCATAACTATGGTAAGTTATTTTGTTGTTTTCCATAATCTGAGCCAGTGGAAGCATGTAGATGTTGAACAGAAGAGGCCCCAGAACTGAGCCTTGGGGAACTCCGCACGTCATGTTTGTATGCTCAGATATATAATTACCTATAGACACAAAGTAGTCCCTATTCTTTAAATAGGATTCAAACCACTTTAGTACTGAGCCAGAAAGACCAACCCAGTTTTCCAATCGGTCAAGTCTACTGTATCAAATGCAGCACTAAGATCAAGTAATACTAAGACTGAAATTTTGCCACTATCTGTGTTTAAGTGGATGTCATTAAAGACTTTAACAAGAGCCGTCTCAGTGCTGTGGTGTGGTCGAAAACCTGACTGGAAGGCATCAAAACTGTTGTTTAGCAATAAGAAAAGGTTGAGTTGTTGAAAAACCACTTTTTCTATGATTTTACTTAAAAATGGAAGGTTTGATATTGGCCTATAGTTGCTCATTAGTGTCGTGTCTAGATTGTTCTTTTTTAGGAGTGGCTTGATGACTGCAGTTTTCAGGGCCTGTGGAAAGATACCTGAGAGCAGAGATGTGTTTACAATCTGTAGAAGATCAGAAGCCAAACACTTCGAAACATTTTTGAAAACACCCGTTGGTAGAATATCAAGGCAACAGGAGGAGGTATTCAGATGTTGTATAATGTCCTCCAGGTTTTTAAGGTTGATCGTATGAAATTGTGTCATGTTGGAATTTGTTTTGCGTGCATACTGTGACAACACATATCCTGTATTTGATATGGAAGCACTGACTGTTTGTCTAATTTTCTGAATTTTGTCTGTGAAGAAGGAGGCAAAGTCGTTGCAAGCCTTGGTAGACAACAGTTCAGATGCTACCGGTACTGGAGGGTTTGTTCATCTATCAACAGTAGCAAACAAAGCATGTGAATTATTATTGTTTCTGGCGATAATGTCAGAGAAAAAGGACCGTCTTGCATTTCTTAGTTCCAGATTATAAATGCGAAGTCTCTCTTTATAAGTGTTATAATGGACCTGGAGATTAGATTTTCGCCAACTGCGTTCAGCTTTTCGACACTCTCTTTTTTCTGTTCTCACACCTATAAAATTTCTCCATGGAGATCTTTTCTTACCAGAGACAGTTTTGACCTTAGTGGGAGCAATAGCATCAATAACATTCGTAATTTTACAGTTGAAATTATCTACCAGCTCAGTGACTGAGGCCCCAGTGAGGGTGGGTGTAGAGGAGAAAAGCTGAATGAATGATTCACTGGTGTTTTCAGTGATATACCGTTTTCTGATTAACTTTCTTTGAACACTTTTGGGCACAGAGATAGTGCCGTTAAAGAAAACACAGGAATGACCAGAGAGAGCAACATCAGTCACCACAACCTTGGGAATGTTCAGACGGTTTGGAGATAATCAAGTCCAGAGTGTGCCCTTGTGTGCGTGGGCTGTGTCACATGCTGAGTCAGTCCATAGCTCTCAAAAACACAACACAGTTCTTTGGTCCCTCGGTCCTGGGGGTTGTCAACATGAATGTTAAAATCACCAGCAATAATTACACGTTCAAAGTTAATACAGATTATAGACAGCAGTTCAGTAAAATCGTCAAAGAAGGATGCACAGTATTTAGGTGGCCTGTAGATATTTAGAAGTAGAGCTTGAGGGGAGGATCTTAGCTGAAGAGCCACATATTCAAAAGAAGCAAAATTTCCGTAAGATATTTGCATACATTGGAATGAGTCATTAAACAAAATGGCGACTCCACCTCCTTTCTTATTCACTCTATTCTCACTCATAAAACTAAAGTTAGGGGGGGCTGACTCAATGAGAACAGCAGCACTGTTATTATGGTCCAACCAGGTTTCAGTTAAAAACATAAAATCAAGATTGTTCTTGATAATAAAATCATTGATTAAAAATGATTTTCCTGCCAAAGATCTAACGTTTAGTAGGGCTAGTGTTAGTGCGTTTTCATTTTTTGGGACAGACTGTGGCTGACGAGGAATGGATGCTAAATTTGCAAAGTTTGCAGTTACGTGCTTATTCGCCATTCTTTTTCTATTACCTATCACAACATAAATTGTGGAAGAACTTAATACGCAGGGCCCAGGCTTGTCTTGGAAAGAGTCATGAGTGCTACTATGCATGCAGCCTTGACCCGGCCCATATCAGTTAATGCTTACTGCATTTTGCACACAAGCATCCTTATCAGTTTGGGGAGAAGGAGTTAGCTGCCGTCCTTGAGGGGGCAGAGGTGCCTGGCGTTTTACGATGGGAGAAGGAAGGGGGGCATACTTGGTTCCAGCATTTACCAGCTGCTTCATCTGGTCAGTGAACTCCAACATGGGGATGGGGGAAAGAGGGGAGAGCGACATATCCTTAAAGAGGTCCTCATAGCTGTCGTGGTTGTCACAGGGGCTTGAGGAGTGTTGCACGGGTGAGAAGGGGTGTTGAGATTTCTCATCTCCGGTCTTTGGTCTCCCATGGTCAAATCTTTGCTCAGGTGGGGGCTGTGGTGGCTCACTGCCGCACTTTGTTGTGTCTTCCTCTTGTTTTGGTTCATCTTGTCTCGTGCCCTTGGCCAAGGGAGCAGATGTGTGGCGCAGAAAGTAAAGTAGGCTAGAGGTGAACAGCTTTACTCCTGGCTTGTTAAGGAATAGTCCATCTGCTTTAAAAAGATGTCTGCAGCCCCAGAAAATGTTAAAATTGTCAATGAACTGCAGAGAATGGTTGGTACATGCATTTGAAAGCCATCTGTTCAGTGCCAACAGTCTGCCGAATCTCTCAGCTCCTCCTCTGACTGGCGGTATAGGGCCACTGATAAACACCTTTGCATTTAGGGAGCTGACTGCGTTCAGCAGATTCATAAAGTCACGATTCAGCACTTCAGACTCTTGCTTTACAACATCATTTGACCCTGTATGCAGTATAATGTTCTTCACAGTTGGGTGTGCTGCTATGATATCCTGGATTCTTTGGGCCAAATCAGACACCATGTCTTTGGGAAAACAGAGTATTTTGATGTTTTTACTGCTTTTTATATCTTTCACAGCAGAGTCACCCACAATCAGAGTTTGGGGCCCAGTCGTTAGCTTTCCCTGTAGCTTTTTACTTTTAGAATCGCTCTCAGTCCTTACCCTGCTGTGTGACGATGAGACGTAATCCAGGTTATGTCCAGTGTCCTGCAGCAGAGGAGCAAATCTGTTCTTTACCTGCACACTCAGTTGTTGGGGAGGCATTTTGTTGCTGATTTTCCCTTTTTTCCCTTTTGCAGTTGTCCACGACTGTGTCCTGCTAAGTATAGGGGTTGAAGAGGCACTCTGCCTGGGTGGTAATGCAGGCCAGCCGGTCATATCACAAATCTCAGGGCGCTGTGCTCTGCCCGTTAGTCGACCTCCCTTTTCCCAGGAAAATGATTTACTCTTAGGCTTTGCACCAAAAGAGTTACAGGGAGGACTGCCACTTGTTGATTTATTATCCGTTCCACAGCCCTCTTGTTTCTTTGTGGTCTTGCTGGTGCTAGTTAGCCGTGTGTTAGCATGCTTTTGTCCATTGTTTTGGGTCACTGGTAAAGTGGTGTCATTTCCACATGATCCGTTCACTTCCAGGTTTACTTCTAACCGGTAGATTTTGGTTTCCAGAACTGCAATCTTCTGCAGGAGCTTGTAGTAGTCCTCTATGGAGAAGGGTGGCATCTTGCTGCTAATTAGCTTTAGCTACAGTCACTTTAGGACAGGCTTGAGCTATTGGTAGGGCCCTCGCCACGCAGAAAAATTTTCAAATATGACAATAGCCTACTATGTCTACAAAAAATGTATAGTCCAGTGATTTATAAGTATCCAAGAGCCGCTGCTCATAGTTTCTCTCAGAGGAAAAGCAAGATTATCAGCAGAAATATGCAAGCAGAAGCAGGAGCAAGCAGTAGAGCGTCTGCACTGTAAGAAGCAGGAAGCAAAAAGGACACATTGTCCATGATGGACCTACCAGGCACACAGTATGTCTGGTCTTCATGGATCACCATCTCCAGCACATCTCTCAGTCAGTTGGCCAATGCGTTGGACAGGATTTTATAGTCTGTACAGAGAAGAGACACAGGACGCCAGTTTCTGATCTCTTGTAGATCCCCTTTCTTCAGTAAGAGAGTTATTACTGCTCTCCTGCAACTTATCGGTAGCAACATGTCTTTAAAACTCTCATTAAAAAACGTTAAAAGATCTTCACCAAAGTCCCTCCAGGACTCCTTTTAAAACTCCACTGGGATCCCATCAATGCCTCCCCCCCCCTCCATACTCTGCAGGGCTGAGAACAGTTCCTGCAATGCCAATGGTTCTTCAAGCACAACGTTCATGTCTTCTGGGACTTTGGGCAACCCTTCACAGAAGGATTCAAACAGTCCTTCTTGTTTGTACTCACTGCTGTAAAGCTCTGAGTAGAAACCCACTGCATGCCTCCATACCTCCAAGCAGGTCTAAAACTTAGATCAAGACCAAGGTGACTCCTCCCTGGAGTGTCATTCTGTCTATTCAGCTTGGTCATATTCAGTGTCTTCACCATCAGGTCATAGAAATCTTTTCCTGAGGCATTCTCCAGAGAGATGGCGCACCGGCTCCAGCAGAAGGCCCCCACAGTCTTTATAATCCGGGAGTAAACCAAGGGAAGGATACGTGTCATTCTCGTTCGGCAGCAGTGACCCATTACTGAAGGAGTCTAGGAGGGACCATTCATGTCCAGTCAGCTTATGTCACCAGTACTCCAGAATTTGACCGGTGACCCAGACCGACCTGAGACCAAGTCGAGCAGCCAGATTGACGGAGTTGTCCTGCTGAGGCCCAGCCAGCTCCACCACCTGACCCAGAGTAGAAGTTTTTTTCAGCACCCTGGACAGAGTTGCTCCTCCCCAGCCAGGATTGTCCAGCACCGTCCCAAACAGCACAGGTTCCTGCAGGAGCAAATGCAGAGAGTCCACCTGCTCCGCTCTCTGTCTTCTCAGCAGGTTCCACACATTAAAAACACTCCTATAAAAAGCTGGCAGAAACAACTTGCTCATATTCTTGGTGTCCATTAAAAACAAATTAAAATCCAGGCAGAGGCTGTTAAAACGCTGCAAAATGCAGCAGGATAAAGGCCTCCACAAAATGTCTATCGGTCCAGTGAGCATCCTCACTGAACCATATAAGTAAAACCCTCCACCTTAAAAAAAAAGGACAGGTTTAGATGACTAGTTGTGTCTTTGAGAATCATGTACACCTGTCCCCGGTGACACACGACGTGCTTCAGCTGCGGGGATTTGCAGCCCAAAGACACTATTTTTATCGGAGAGACGAGTTGTCCGTAGCGGGACAACTCTTTCACCAACATTTCATTTTTGATGAACGGAGGAGCATTTAAGATCGTTACCCTTATGGCCGGACTAACCAGCGGGAGAACGGGAGTGAAAGTGTCTTGGATCACTACACCGTTCTCCACCACCTCGCTTACTGCAGAGGTACTGCTCAGGAAGATAACGATTGCTCTGTTCATACGGGAAGCAGAATTAATGCTGCTGAACCCAACCACTTCTTCCACCGCCAAACCGGCCTCCTCCACAGAACACTGAACAACCGGGCTGAGTTTGATGGCATGACGCCGAGTCAGCTTCTCAAACTCAGCCGCAGCGGCTTCCACCACTGGCATTGTGCCAAACAAAGACACGCTGCCAGTTACAGCACCACCAAAACTCTAAACACACCACTAACTAATGAAAAGAAATATAAATGTACACATTCACACACAAAAAGAGAAAAAAAAAAAGTAAAATAAACTCACACACGCTGAAACAAATCAGCACACACCACGCTCTCCACACTTAATCCGCCATTCACTCAAAGAGAGATAGTGAGAGAGAAGAGAGAGAGAGAGAGAGAGAGGGATACACTTCTAGTGAGTCATAAGTGATGATTGACAGAGTAACTTTTCTATGAGTCTATCAATAGTTTTTTATTGAATTATTGAAATAATTGTATTATATAAATATGTTACATTAAATTCACCAGTTTACTTTAAATGAATACCAATCAGGAGTTTCAGCCCTGTTTAATAAAAGGACGTTTTATTTCTCTGACAGGTTCTGGGCATCAGGACTGCCTCATGATTACGGTAACTTTACCGCTGTAACATGCTGCGATCAACAAGGAAAATGGACACAAAGAAGAAATGATTACCCTAAGAAGTGGATCTGTGAGAAAGAGATTCTCTGAACTCTGTGATGACAGAGGGGGGTGTAGTGTAGGGATCAGCTTTGTCAAATCAGACTAATTAACATTTTGCTCAGTAGTTTATTCTGTGTTGCTAAATAACCTGGATTACATAGATATCGTCCCTCTGCCCTTCATAGTGCACAATCTGGTTAGAAGTCATGAGCCCTTACTCTGTAGTCCTACAGGATTATAATAGCATTTCCATATAGCCACTTAAAAATGTGCAATGATACGTAACAACATTGTTTTGGGACAAAACTTTCACTTAAGCTTTTTGTTTATCGCAAATACATATTGCGTAATGTTACCGCAAACTCAACAAACACTTTGGATCATGCACAGAGACTACTGTGGTATACCCACTACAATAAACTAGACTACACCACTGCCCCCAACTCATCCCTACAACCTATCAAATCAAATCATTATTCATGTCTTACGCTGCAGCTGGTATTCTTGTATTTGTATCTTATTCCAATGTAGGCTGTTGTTATTTTTTTTATTTCTTTCATGAAAGTTTTAACTTGCTCTTTAATGTTTTATGATTTAAGCGTTTTGAATTGCCTTGTTGCTGAGTTGTGCTATAGAAATAAAAAAATATTATATTGCAGCACGGCTGTCGCGCGTGGCATTTTGAAAAAGTGTAACCACACTTGGGACGGCTTTATTTGCATTAACGTGACTCGCTGCGACTTGAACAAGCTACAGAGGCGACGTAGCTCTGTGTGTTGTGTGTGTGTGTGTTTGTGCGTGTGTGTGTGTGTGTGCGTGTGTGTGTCTCTGTGTGTGTGTGTGTGTGTGTGTGTGTGTGTGTGTGTGTGTGTGTCAGAGCTGATCCCAGCTATCTGTGAAACATGCAGAGAGGAACAAGGAGATCACACTTACGTATGAGCTCTCAGGTACCGAGATTTAGCACGATTGATATTATGTGAATTGGTCCCCGGTATTACCGGCCTAATGCGGTTGGTACCCTAAAAAGTACAGAGTTTTGGTACCCAACCCCACCCTAAACCCAACCAGGGTTGAAGGTGTTTCAGAGGTACTGCAGTGACTCTGGGAGGGTTTTATCTCCTGCTATTGGCTGGACAAACCCTGTGAGGAATTACAAATTGTGAAATCTTGAGTCCCTCTTTGTTTTTGTAATGTCTTGTGTAAGGCCTAGATAATATAATAAAATGTACATTTATTATATTACAACTTTTTTCAGAGCTCTGAAAATGTAATACAGCATTTGTCTTTCTTCCAAAGTGTATTTTAATCATTAATCTTCTTTGTGTGTATTTCTGAGGCAGTCTTGAACACTATTTTATTTTGAAGCTCAGCATCTAATCTGCACCAGAAGTGATAGCATTTACTGTGGCTAACTTCACACTTTGAACCAGATGGCGTCTAGCAGAAAGGTGTGTTAGCAGCAGCGTTGGGCAAGTTACTTCGAAAATGTAATACATTATGGATTACTAGTTACTGTCATCTGAGAGTTATTAGTTATATTACAATATTACGGTCTCTGAATTTTAATGTCTTACACTACTTTTGCATTACTTTTGAGTTACTTTTTCCAAAATATCCAGAGAAGTATGACATGGCATTCTAAAAAGCTAAAATTGAGGTTACTGCAGCTCATTATATATCCAGTCGAGGACAATATGTATAGCATAATGAGTGTGTAGGCCCCTAAGGCTACTAAGAACTTAATACAATAGACACAGTAAAGGCTCATGGCACAATACAAAAAGTAACAATCACTGTCAGAATTACAAAAGCAGGCAAAGAATCAAAATCTGGTAGATTAGAAGCCACAATTATGTAACCTATAGTCTAATGATGACAAGATGCACAATCTCTTATTCTTTTCCTTTTTTATTCTTTTATCCTCTTTTAATTCAAGTTCACAGCACAAAGCTGGCACGCATTGGATGACATAGCTTATGCTTTATAAAGAATCAAAAAGTGCTCTTAGAGAATTAGACCTCCTGGAAATATGACTCTGTCATTTTAGTCCAACTTCACAAAAATGAACATGAAGGCTAAACAAAGCCTAGAATTGATTTAAAAAAAATAAAACACAGAGGAACCCTGCTATTTGCCAAACATTGGCTAAAACATAGGCTACCAAATAAAGGCTGATAAAATGTAAATCACTTCTAGCTATTTTTTTATTTTTTATTTTAATACAAACTGTCATATCTTAAAGGAAAATACCATGAAATACTTTTTCAGTGCTTGAGCAAATATGTTTGGGTATTTGGAGTGCCTAACAATCCCAATTTTGAAATAAGACAACCCAGTCAGGTTTTTGTAGGCTGCCTAGATCATAAAACATGAGATTCAACAAGCTATTCACATTTGACTCTAAGTATCTCCACCCACCGCTTAACCACTAATCCATATAATCCATAATTTTTTCATAAGCCAATCAGAGTAGATTTTTTTTTTTTTTGGGAGGGGTGCATAATTTGTGCAATTTTTGTCTGGTAAAAATTATTTTAATAACTCTTTGGTCTAGGAGGAGTTTGAAAAAAAAGGGTTATGATAAATCACGATTTTTCGTGCATAAATGTATCGGCGTGGCCTATATTAGGAGATTCAGCTGAATTCAGGGAACGCTTGGATATGTGTATTATATGTGATGTACGGTTTGGGAGTTATAAGGCCAAACATGTTTTTTCTGACATAGCGCCACCTAGTGGTGGAAGTAGCTGAATATTTTTGTCCAGCTGGGAGGAGGCCTGGAACACCTCCCTAGGGAGGCGTCCAGGGGGCATCCTTACCAGATGCCCAAACCACCTCAACTGGCTCCTTTCAACGCGAAGGAGCAGTGGCTCTAATCCAAGCTCCTCACGGATGATTGAGCTTCTCACCCTATCTCTAAGGGAGACGCCAGCCACTCTCCTGAGGAAACCCATTTCGGCCGCTTGTACCCTGGATCTCGTTCTTTCGGTCATACCCAGCCTGCATGACCATAGGTGAGGGTAGGAACGAAAACTGACCGGTAGATCGAGAGCTTTGCCTTCTGGCTCAGCTCTCTTTTCGTCACAACAGTGCGATAAATTGAATGTAATACCGCACACACTGCGTCGATTCTCCGACCAATCTCCCGCTCCATTGTACCCATTGTACATCAACACCTTCACTTGGGGTCAGGGGCGGACTGGGACAAAAATTCTGCCCTGGCACTGTAGCCACACCAGCCCACATCAACACGCCCATGCAGCCCCACCCATGGACATGTGCATTCACTAATTACATTTGTGTACAGATTGTGAAATAATATAAGCAGTACCTTATTTATTCCGTTTGTATGCTGTTACTGTCATTCTCTACTGTATGTAGGTCTTTGTTGTCACTGTCTGTCTGTTCGATTGTCCGTATTTCTCTCTGTTGACACTGTACATATTGTCTGTCTGGTTGTCCATCTTTTCATCTGTTTTAACTCTCTAATTCTGCAATTTAAGTATGTTTTTATGGCTGTCTGAGATTATACTTCAGGGGTTTTCCTTGCTCAGAATTGGCCTTTGAGGGAACCAGGGGTTTTGAGGGTAGAATATTTCAATTCCTGCATTCTGATACATTTTTAGTCACCAATTTATGGTAAAAACATCTATATTTATGGCAAAGAAATCACAAAATTCTGGTGGCAGGTAACAATTCAAAATACAACATATAATGGAATTTTATTATATTCAGTAGTTCAGTAAGGGGGCTTTCACATCTGGGATATACGGATACGACAACGGATACGACAACACTTGACCCCAAGATCCAGTGGTTTAAAATAGCATGAACGGGGCTTTATGGTCAAGTTTTGCTCCCAAGTTGAAAATTTGAAAAAAAATATTTAAGATTGACTTACATAGGCTACTGCTTTTATTGCTAAATTGTACAATAACACATCATTTTATGGATACAAAACGTTGTGAAGTGTAATGTTTTCTACATTCTATTGATAAAAAAATTATCAGTGATGTTGAATATAGCGTTCAGGGTTGTCATTTGTACTCCTATAGGCCTACACTTCGCATCAGGCGTTAAAACCAACTGTAACAAAACACCATATTAGACTACTATTTAACGCGACAACAAGACGCTTTTAACCGGTAATGAAACAGTCTCAATTTAATACTGATGCCGTCAGATGGCCGTGCGGACAGACAGCAGTCGGAGCTCCGGCAAAGCACTGCGCCCATCAGCAGCAGCTTCTCACTGCGCAGCCGGTCCCCCAGAGCAGCATGATCACCGGGAGGGTCCGGTACAGCCTGAAAACTGCAAACGGAGATCCCGTTTGAAGGTGATGTGCTTGATTTGGACTGAATGTCCCAATTTGAGTAACCTCTGGATGGGTCGGTCAGCCCATCTTGGGACCAGGCCGGCCATTGCCGACTGGCCAAATGCTTAGGCTAATATTTATTATTATTGTTGTTATTAATATAATAATAATAATTATTATTATTATTATAACCACAGTGAAATTGTGCAAGCGATAAAAACTCCTATGCGCTGTCAGCCTGTAAAGAAAATGTATTTGTATATTAAAGAAAAAAAATCTGAACGGCCCAAATTTTTAAAAAATGGTCCGGCCACTCTGGCATTTGCAAGAATTGCCAGATGGCCAATCCGCCCCTGCTTGGGGTAAGGACTCATTCCCTACATGGAGTAGGCACTCCATCAGCTTCCTGCTGTTGTATGTTGACGATTCGTCCCAGCCATACCTGTGTGTTACTGTTTCCCTGTTTGTTCTGTTATGTTTTACCCGCGTTCTTTCTGTGTTCTTTGTTTTGTTTTCCTAGTTTCATCCTTCTGTATGTTTCTGATGCTTCAGATTCTTGTTTTACTTTGTAGTCTGTTTCTCCTGTCATGTCTTTTTTTACTTCCTTCCTTCCTTCCTGTTTCTCTGTCCATCAGCACTCTCGTCACCTGTCCCTCATTTCTACCATCATTACCTTGTGTATTTAGTTTCTGTGCTTTCTTTGTCTGTTGTCCGATCTTTGTCATTACGTGTGTCATTCCGTGTCATTCCCTGCATTTCTTGCATCACACTGCAGACCCCTCACCTTCTTGTCGAGTCTAAGCAGCTCCCTGATTTTGCTGCTGAACCTAGACTGTTGCCATCCCCAGTCTCAACTCAACTTTTACAGTCTCCTGGTATCCCAAGCTTCTGAGTCTCAGTGGTCCCCTGTTCCTGAGTCCTACCAGTCCCAAGTTGCTGTGCCCCCGTTTCTTCCGGCAGACATTTCTGACTGCCCTCAGCTGCTGTGTTCCCCAGATTCAGTTTTACAACCGCCCTTCCCCTGACAAGCCACAGCATCAACAGGAATTAGCTTTGCCTCAGCAGTCCCTGGAGTCCCCAGCTGCCCTGTTGCCAGCTTCCAGCCCTGCTGATCTGTCACCTGTCTCAGGTCTCAGGCCTTCGTTTTGAGGGCCTTTGTCGCCAGTCGCCTGTTTAGCTTTTCAGAGGTCTTCACCTCTGGAGGCCTTCGCTGCAAGCCTTGCCTTCGCCCCAGGCCTCCAGAGGAGTCCTTTAGTTTAAAGCAGAAAGATTCAGTGTTGTTTGTCTGTTTCTTATTTTGTTGTGGTTTTCACCAGATATAATTACGTCGTTTTGCTCTTTTATAGTGTAAAATGTCATACAATTCTTATTTTTTATTTTATCATTAACTTTCTTTATGTGACTGTACTTATTTCTGTCATGTGCTGCCAGAGAGTGAATCAATCCATAAAGCCTTAAACATTATTTTATATTTCCGTCACTTTGCTGCAGACCAGATGAGCAGCAACTACAGCCAGATCCAGACGAAAGTTTCTGGTAAGAAAGGTTTCAAATCACCAAAACACACAGGATCAAACATCACACTGTCTATTAAGCATACATAATCTCAAACTATCTTATTTTCATCTATTGCTGTTTATCTCAAGACATATCCGTCGAAAACAGTCAGTTACAGGATGAAGTAAATGAGCTGAAGTGCAGAATTAAAGGTGAGAAAGTTTAAAATCAGTAAACACCTGTATTATATTTACATCATAGAACTTGATTGTGTATTTACCGTTGATTACGGATGTGAACAGTTTCATGCTGTTTTGCTGATGATGTGAATATTTCTGTTAGAGATGGTCACTTACAAATGAGATGTAAAACCTAAAGTATTTACAGAGTTAACATCCTGACAGGGAAACATAACCTAGGCAAGAAAGATCTTTAAATAGTGAAACTGCATTTGTTTGATTTTAAGAGAAGCTGTGTCCTGACGGATGTAAATGTTTTGGATGCAGTTGTTACTTTAAATCTGAGAAGGACTATTGGTTTGGAAGCAAAGATGACTGTGAGCAAAGAGGAGCACATCTGGTCGTCATAAACAACGAAGAGGTACAGGTGAGTGTGTTTGTTTCTGAGTGATTTAGAGAAAAAGAAATTCAATGGAAATATTGAAATCTAAAATATAATCACAATTTTAAATGTTTGAAAAAACCCTTGAAATGTTAACCGTCTATTGAGCACTAACGGTGCAGTTCCTCATGCATTCTCTGTTTCTCTGCTGATTATAAATGTCTTTCTTCACTTCCCTCCGTTACTAATGTGTGTTTCCTGTCATGCTGTTGAGTCCAGTCCTCAGTGTGTGGTGGACCGAGGGATCCCTCTTCTGTTTTTTGAGGCTGATTGTCAAAGTGACAAAAACTAAAACTACATTCTGTTTGTCAAGATGTTCCATGTTGTTTGTTTGATTCTATTGAAACTATGGTTGGTTATTATTGTGATTAGTTTCTGATTCATGCATCATGGGGGAATTTTGTTCTTGCAATGCATTTCCTCTTTCCTTCAGATGTAGTCACAAGATGACCTTACTACAACAGAAATGCTGAACTGTGAACAGAGAAATGATTGTTGTCTCTTGCCAACGTCTAGAAGTTTGTCACTGACCTGAGTAAGGATGAAGAGTACTGGATTGGTCTAAGGGGTCAACAGAGCCAAGGAGAATGGGAATGGGTTGACGGATCACCGCTGACAGAAACGTGAGACATTTCAAAGGCTTTTGTTTTCATCACAATTCCATCAAAGTCACTGTTTGTCACTAAAATAAGTGCTTTAAATAGAAGGATGTTGGAGTTAAAGCTGCTTTTTTCCAATTTTTTGTCAGTGGCCAACAATTTTGAGCACCCTGTAAACATTAGAACTGTATAGTGAAGTCTTAAACCATAAAGATTTAATATGTGTTAAACTTTCACAGACCTGAAAAGCTACTGTAGTTTAATGCGTGTGACTGAATCAAAATGTAAAGTCTATATGACCGGCTGCTGGGCTTTTAAAAACAGACACTAGCTGCAGAAAACAAAGAAAGGGCGCCATCTTGGTTAGATATCATAAAACCTTGTTTTTTGAGGATGATTCCTGTCAGTATAAACCTTCAATGACTGAAAACAGAGATGTGGGAGTACTGGACAAGGGTTCATTCTGTCACTGGCAGCCATTACAGATTAAATAGATCTACAAAGCTGAGTCTTAAATGAGTTATTGAAATAATTGTATTAATAACAGATAATATAAATAGGTTATGTGAAATTCAAAAGTTTACTTTAAATGAATACCAATCAGGAGTTTCAGCCCTGTTTAATAAAAGGACGTTTTATTTCTCTGACAGGTTCTGGGCATCAGGACTGCTTCACAATCATGGTAACTTTAATGCTGCAACATGTTGCGATCAACAAGGAAAATGGACACAAACAAGAAGATTTGGTGACCTTAAGAAGTTCATCTGTGAGAAAGAGATTCTCTGAACTCTGTGATGACAGAGGGGGTGTAGTGTTGGGATCAGCTTTGTCAAATCAGACTAATTAACATTTTGCTCAGTAGTTTATTCTGTGTTGCTAAATAACCTGGATTACATAGATATCGTCCCTCTGCCCTTCATAGTGCATAATCTGGTTAGAAGTCATGAGCACTTAAGGCCTCTTTACAGCTGCCGTTCCTGACCTGTGGCGCGACAATGTGACGTCAAAATGACGTAGATCTCGCTGCCGTGCCAGAATTTTTAGTATGCGACCAGAGGTCATGCAGTGGCGCGTGACAGTTTGAGGGTAACCGGACGCCAGGACTCTGAGTGACTGCAAGTCTCTCTTGTAAACTTACATGTGTTAAAATGAGTCCTTTTATGATGAATGAAAGGCTTGATCTGACCAAGTACCTCATTGAATTGTTGTACAGACATTCTGAAGTATTTAAAGCGCTTCTCTTCTTCTATCATCCTCATTTGTTTCACAAGGATATTGAACTCACCATATTCATGTCTGGCGTTATTCAAAGGACAAACATTCCACCTTCTTTTCCATTTTTTTGCGAGCAGGCTCAAAAGCAGCTGTTCTTCCTCATTCATTGAGTCCAATATTATCTTAGCCACTGTTGACATTGACATTGACGTCAATGCTGCTGCCAGTTCTGCCGTCGTTTACCTTTTTCTTCTTCTTCTAGTCTATAGAAATAGCAAAGTCGGTAGCCTTTCCTCATTAGCGCCACCTTTGTTCAGGAGAAGACTGCAGCTAGTGACCACCACGCAGGAGTATAAATAGTTATGGCGCTCCCATGACTTCACACTGTTGCGCGCCAGGTCGGGAATGGCGAGTATACTGCTTGCTTCACTCTGTAGTCTTACAGGATTATAATAGTAAAAGCAAATAAAAACATGGAATTGCAGGTTGTCAGCTTTTAGAACATTTTACAAACACCTAAAATAAAACTCCTCCATCTCCCCTCCCTAATGCGTGTTTTACAGTAGCCACAGCCAAGCTGGCGCGCGCCATCTTTACATCAAATTGACCTAGATCTCGCTGCCAGGTCAATGCTGCTGCCAGTTCTGCCGTTGTTTATCTTTCTCTTCTTCTTCTAGTCCGTATAAAGAGCAAAGTCGTTAGCCTTTCCTCATTAGCGCCACCTCTGTTCAGGACAAGACTGCAACTAGTGTCGCGACCACCAGTGCGGGTATAAATAGTTACGCCGATTCCATGACGTCACATTTGTGCACACCAGCTGGGCTGTGGCTACTGCATACTACCCTTATCTCATCCCTACAACCTATCAAATCAAAAAATTATTCATGTCTTACGCTGCAGCTGGTATTCTTGTATTTGTATCTTATTCCATTGTAGCCTGTTCTGATTTTTTTATTTCTTTCATGAAAGTTTTTAACTGCTCTTGAATTGCATTGTAGCTGGAATGTGCTATAGAAATAAAGTTGCTTTGCCCTACGACCTGCAACCTGTCAGTCAGTCACCAGGGCACAAAGAGAATTTTAGCGTCAATAACAAACACCAAAGACACCTGACCAAGCGTCTGTATGTGACGCCATGGGAGGGAGAATGTGTTGTTATATTATACTGCAGCGAACGCTGTCTGCGTGGCGTTTTGAAAAGTTTAACCACACTTGGGACGGCTTTATTGGCATTAACGTGACTCACTGCGACTTGAACAAGCTGCAGAGGGAACATAGTTTGCTCCATCTGCTCCACAGCTCTGTGTGTGTGTGTTTGTGTGTGTGTGTGTGTGTGTGTGTGTGTGTGTGTGTGTGTGTGTGTCAGAGCTGAGCCCCTCTATCTGTGAAATATGCAGAGAGGAATAAGGAGATTGCGCTTACGTATGAGCTCTCAGGTACCGAGATTTGGCACGATTGATATTATGTGAATTTATCCCCGGTAATACCGGCCTAATCCGGTTGGTACCCTGAAAAGTACAGAGTTTGGTACCCAACCCCACCCTAAACCCATCAAGGGTTGAAGGTGTTTCAGAGGTACTGCAGTGGCTCTGGGAGGGTTTTATCTCTGGAAGGTAACGGACATCCGGCCGATAAGAGTGTAATCCGGCGGATTTTCCATCGGCAACTGAGCAAATGAAAATAGATATAGACTAGTTTAACGACAACTTTTTATTTAATAATCTCAAAAGTGTTTATAACAACATCTGGACGTTTCAGATCCAGCAAAGGCAGATCTCAAAAACGTTCCAGGTTCAGTTTGAGTTTTCCCAGTTTTCCCAGTAGGTCCAGTCCGGTCCGAGCAGCCAGCAGAGACACCATGTCGTTGCAGCCGGAGTTCACCGCCACGTCAGACGCTGTCTGCCCGCCCCGTTCCACCGCGCACACCGGCCTGACAGCTGGAACCCACACCAGACATTTTCTTCTTTATCTACATTAATCATGTATTAGACCTGTCCAGACACCAGACACATCTCTTCTTTATCTACATTAATCATGTATTAGACCTGTCCAGACACCAGACACATCTCTTCTTTATCTACATTAATCATGTATTAGACCTGTCCAGACACCAGACACATCTCTTCTTTATCTACATTCAGTCATGTATTAGAGCTGTCCAGAATACGCCACTGGGACATCCTGTTGTGTTCTTTAATCACCAAATGTAGACTTTATATTTCACTGTTCCTGTTTTCTATCAGATTGTTTATAGATCTCAACAAAAAAGCGCGCAAAAATTTCCAGAAAAAAATTAATTTAAACGTCAAAACACTTAAGCACAAAAAGCGAAGAAACTTGAACCTTTTGAACAGCTCAAAACAGGATTTTAGTTTGTTTTTAACTCTCTGAGACGAGACATCAGAACTACAACTCTGCTCTGAGTCATTTAGTGTCTTTTAACTCATCATGTGTTTCTGTTTATTGGGCATTTGTGTCTCTTTGGTTGGTTATGCGTCTATAGTCATGTGACTGGTTAACGGAGGCGTGGCCTGGTATAAGCAGATGTTTACAGCATCTGGATGATTGCTACGTAACTGGTGGCCCTAAATCAGTAGTGTAGACTAGAGGGCAGTAGTGTGGACTAGAGGGCAGTAGTGTAGACTGGAGGGCAGTAGTGTGGACTAGAGGGCAGTATTGTAGACTAGAGGGCAGTAGTGTAGACTAGAGGGCAGTAGTGTGGACTACAGGGCAGTAGTGTAGACTGGAGGGCAGTAGTGTAGACTAGAGGGCAGTAGTGTGGACTAGAGGGCAGTAGTGTAGACTAGAGGGCAGTAGTGTGGACTAGAGGGCAGTAGTGTGGACTAGAGGGCAGTAGTGTGGACTAGAGGGCAGAGGGCAGTAGTGTAGACTAGAGGGCAGAGGGCAGTAGTGTAGGACTAGAGGGCAGTAGGGCAGTAGTGTGGACTAGAGGGCAGAGGGCAGTAGTGTGGACTAGAGGGCAGTAGTGAGGACTAGAGGGCAGTAGTGTGGACTAGAGGGCAGTAGTGTAGACTAGAGGGCAGTAGTGTGGACTAGAGGGCAGAGGGCAGTAGTGTAGACTAGAGGGCAGTAGTGTGGACTAGAGGGCAGAGGGCAGTAGTGTAGACTAGAGGGCAGTAGTGTTGACTAGAGGGCAGTAGTGTAGACTAGAGGGCAGTAGTGAGGACTAGAGGGCAGTAGTGAGGACTAGAGGGCAGTAGTGTAGACTAGAGGGCAGAATTATAGGGCAGTAGTGTTGACTAGAGGGCAGTAGTGTAGACTAGAGGGGCAGTAGTGAGGACTAGAGGGCAGTAGTGAGGACTAGAGGGCAGTAGTGTAGACTAGAGGGCAGAGGGCAGTAGTGTAGACTAGAGGGCAGTAGTGTGGTTGAAAGTGTCTGCTGGTTCTTACTGAGAGCGCTGCTGTCGGCAGATCTCTCCGTGACGCTGCTCAGAGTCTCGGTCCGACCTGCAGGATCAGCACCGTCTGCTGCTGGACCCACCTGAGAACACACCGGACTTTACTCCAGTGTTTCTGCAACATGTCCACCCTTTAGGTCAGTGGTTCCCAACTGTTCTTCCTTGGCGCCCCCCTACTTATGTCTAAGAAAAGCTGAGCCCCGAAAACCCAAGTTGAGGTAACTCTCCAGATAGAGCCTTACTTTCTTCGTTGATACAGAGCAGTTATCAGCACTTTGACGTTTCTCCACATGTTTCATTCATAAAATAGTGATGCCATGGCGGCAGGAAAGACCAGGATGATAACAGCTAGCAGCTAGCAGCTAACAGCTGATAGCAGCTGACAGCTAACAGCTGACCTGATGACAGCAAGGGCCACAGGTTAAGAGGTCCTGGAGATTTAGGGTCCCAGGTTAAGAGGTCCTGGAGATTTAGGGTCCCAGGTTAAGAGGTCCCGGAGGTTTGGCCTACTAAGTAGCCTGTCTACAATTTTAAGCGAGAACAAAAATATATAGTGTTTATACAGACTTTTGTATACATCATATATTCTAGTGTATTATCATAATTTGTTTAACATGTGCAAATATTTATTTTTTTTTACCTTAAACCAGATAAAGACTTGGCCCCTGTGATCTTTGCCGTCCCCCAAGGGTCGGCGGACCCCAGGTTGGGAACCACTGCTTTAGGTTACAGACCTGTGGTTCTTCCCGGCAGACGACAAAGCGCTGGTCACGCTGACCTCGTTAGCGATCTTCCTGGACGCGCGCGGCAGAAACCATCTGAAGGAGAGCCTACCACGTCAGCTGACACACAGGAAGTAAAGCCCTGCAGCTGGACATGTGACTATGATCACAGGGTCAAAATTTTAAATGAAAACTTGTCAACACTTGTCACTTTACCCAACATTTTTTGTCGATTTTTTCCCGTGATCTTTTCCAACATTTTTGTCACTTTATTTCAACGTTCTTTTGTCATTTTTCTTTTCTTCAAATACGATAAAATTAAATAAACAACCAAATTCAATAAAAGTAGTGAACTGATCATTTATTTTACTTGTGGAGACCGTTATATGGAACCTTTTTTTTGACAATGTGGTTGAAAGAAACCCAAATTTCTGATATAGAAACTTTTTGAAAATGGGTCAAATGTGACCCGAGGACACCAGGTTAATACTTTAACTACATGTTCCTGATCACATTTACACACATTTACTGCAGTAACATTCTCACTGCAGGACTTTTACTGTAACAGAGTATTTACAGTGTGGTATTTTAGTAATCTTTCCACCGCTGTGTAGCCTACTCATTGTTCTGCTACAGCTTCACTAATCCTACTTCCTGGTCTGTTTCCTCGCGCTGAACACACACAGAAACACAAACAGTTTTAAACACGTCATACCGCGGCGTGTCCTATTAAATAACTAATAAAATAACTAATAATTATCTTCTTACTTGAGATCAGAGATGAGATGAACCAACGTGATGCTGCTTGCGCCTCGAGTCCTGCGGCCATGTACCGGGCGCCACCATAGCAACGAGTCAGAAAAACACGATTGACCTGCGATAGTTACAACATCCGGGCTTGTGGGACGCGGCTCCCCCCCCCGCCATCTTGAGACGGAGTTGTAGCTGGATTGAATTCCTCGGTGGGATGTCCTGTGTAACGTTCCTCCTTATGCACTACAGAAATGTACTACTGATTATGATGTTTTTCTTGTGTAGCATAAAGAGACTACAGCTGCATGTTAAGCACTGACAATAAATGAACCATGAACCATATACAGCAGGGGTTTTTCCAACACTTTTTAAGCCAAGGACCCCCTAACTGAAAGAGAGAATGGAACAGGGATCCCTTGCTACGTAGAAAATGAAGTTGCATATTAAACTGGGCCTACAATAACATGTAGGGCGGGCCTAAAGCCTTCATACCTTTAGTTTGCATAGGCTATTAAAATAGCCTAATAATTGTTTTCATGATTTTATAAATCATGTTTTAATGTTAAAAATACATGTAGCAAAGTTAATCCTTAGAATTATCTGTATCTGTGGATGGCTACCTTAGTTACTACCTTGCCTATAGGCCAGTATGCCTATTATCAGTTGGGATTCATATTTGCTAATGTGGAACGATGTGACAGTTATCGAGGCATAGTATCGCTTTTTCTTTTAAAGCCAACCCCCCCCTCCCCCCCGATAACCCTCGCCCTCTAAGCCCTCTTCTGCCGTACAGCCGTTACAGATACTGTCAGCGGGGCGGATGGTTAAGCCTATATTAGAGGAGTTGTTTCAGATACTTCCCTATATTTAATACTGTAGGTATTAAAACATTATAGGTTCAAATATTATAAATATTGTATTATAACTATTAATAGGTTCAAAGGAATTAATTGAAATACTTCCCTATTTCTTAGATTTTTTTAGAGAGACACACACACTACCCCCAACACTGCCGGTTCTCGCTACAGTGGAAACCCGATGAAGAGACAAGAGGCTTTTGATCGACAACCTAGAGGCCCCCGTATGTGAAATACACAGCACACAGAAGATCTTTATAACCAAACAATTACAATTGATTACTCACACTCGAACAGCCACTTCTGCCTTGGTCACAGAGGTTTCGCTCGCCAGCTGGAGGATCAAAGGTCTGCTTTGCCAGGTCGGTCCCCGGGTTGCTGCAAACCGCACGGGCTAAAGAGGAGGCCACCACTTCCTTTTTCGGGGGTCCCCGCTCACGCAGGCAAGTGACAAAAAGAAGAAAAAGGGGGAAAAAAAGAAAGAAAGTCTTTTAAAAGAGCAAAAAAAGACTCACAAGGCTTTTGGGTCACCCTTGCTTTAAGAAGAACACGACGGTTTTATTATTTAAAAAAAAAAAAAAAAAAAAAAGACAAGCAAAACAAAAATAAAATACTCTAAGACAGAGTCTTGGTCAAAAACAGAAAAACGAACCCAAGGGATCAAGCGAGCGGCTGGCGAGACAGCTTTTGACAAAACACCCGTTTTTATAGGTACATTTCTTGGGGTTCAGCCCCCATCACAGCGGGTGTGTTTTATCACATTATGTTTCACCTTACATGGTAATACAGTCGGTAAATCAAGCATCAGGTTGGATATACGTAAAACCATCTCATATGACGATATTTCCCTTTATACATATGCATGTTGCTATCTAACATAGAATCTAACGGATCGGTTCATCACTAGGTCAATGCAGTAACCTCTTTTACCCCTGGTATCACAGGAGCCTAACCCCCAAGTGCATGTATACAAGGCCCCAAAAGCACTTCCTCTTTCCAGCTGTGCAGGTTCAGACAGACAGTTACAAAAGCAACTTATGCATCTGAAGCCTCTTGCAGACACTTCCTCTTCACGACTGCAGGGTCAAATAGGCAGCTTTACACAGTAACTCACACTAAAATGTCTCTAAGCATGTTTATAGTAATATCAGTAAACAAAAACTTAGCATGATTTAGCAATATTTCTAAAGGCACATCAGTACTCACACACCACAAAATCAAAGGCAGTATTATAGTTTCAAGAGCAAAAATATATTTTAGCTGTTTTTGGTTAACTCATGTCAAAAGCAGAAGCACAGTCTCCACTGTTCTTGAGCTGATACATTTCAAACGCAGAAGAATAGTTTTAGCTGTCTTTTGGATTAATACAAATACATTTCAAAAGGCAAAAAATATTTCAAAAGCAGAAATAGTTTTTAATTGTTTTTTGGATTTTCACATACTCGTTCAACACTAATAATATGTTGGATTCATGTTAGGATTTTTAAAATTTTTGAAAAAATTAAAAACTTAACAATAATTTGGAGGCCCCCCTGCATTTACTCTGAGGACACCCTAGGGGTCCCGAACCCCTGTTGAAGACCCCTTGATATACAGTTTAAAACAGTTTAAAGTCTAAATAATTACATATCAGATCCCTGGATCACTTCCCAGTCAGTATGGACCAGAGGAACGATTCCGCCAGCGCACATTACGAATCCCACTATGGCCAACGTACCAAGACCCCCCTTCAATAGCATTCACACACTACTATTGGCCAGGCGTCCACGCCTGATATACAGGTCCTATCCCCTACCAATCCCCTAACCCTAACCTTAACCACTCGAGGTGAAATGCCTAACCCTAACCACTCAAGCTGCTTCTAGAGGGGCTGTGGGTCTTGGCGTGGCCATAGTGGGATTCGAATTTTGCTTCCAGCCACCAACTATCAGCATACATGTAAGGTCATGAGTAGACCGACCAGGAGGCACTGCTGTTATAGCCTTGGCCATAGAGTTCAGCACTCTGTTTGTTATTGGAAAATAACCATTTAAAACCAACCGTTAAGTTAATTTGTTCAAACATTGAGTTTATTTAAGCATCAATCTACAGTTTGTGATGACAAGAAATATAATTAGTGGTTTATTTACTGATTTAAAAGTGAAACATCAGCATTTAAGTTGACTTCATTTTTTATTTAATAATTCATAAACTATGTATTATTCTCAAGTTTAAATTGTTTGTGGATAGGCTCTGCATTATTGGAAAAATTTACATGAGCTGTAATTTTTACAAGAAGACATGAATAGCCCTATTTGGAACTACTGGGGCGATTTTGTAGGAGAGGGGCATCTACATAGAAAATTAAAATTAAAAGGAAATGTTCTTATGTGAACCATTATTTGCTGAACTTTTAATGCTTTACAAACACCAGAGCCGGTGAGTGCTGTGACTACTCTTCTGAAGAGATTTTGAGAGGGACATTAGATAGTTAAATACACTGGTTGACTGACATGATACCATTGTATTAATATAATACTATCATCCATCCATCCATCCATCTTCTTCCGCTTATCCGTTAAAGTCGGGTCGGGGGAGCAGCTCCAGCAGGGGACCCCAAACTTCCCTTTCCCGAGCCACATTAACCAGCTCTGACTGGGGGATGCCAAGCGTTCCCAGGCCAGGTTGGAGATATAATCCCTCCACCTAGTCCTGGGTCTTCCCGAGGCCTCCTCCCAGCTGGACCGGCCTGGAGCACCTCCCCTAGGGAGGCGCCCAGGGGGCATCCTTACCAGATGCCCGGAACCACCTCAACTGGCTCCTTTCGATGCGAAGGAGCAGCGGCTCTACTCGGCGCCCTCACGGATGACTGAGCTTCTCACCCTATCTCTAAGGGAAACGCCAGCCTCCCTCCTGAGGAAACCCATTTCAGCCGCTTGTACCCTGGATCTTGTTCTTTTCGGTCATGACCCAGCCTTCATGACCGCAGGTGAGGGAATGAAAACGACCGGTAGATCGAGAGCTTTGCCTTCTGGCTCAGCTCTCTTTTTGTCACAACGGTGCGATAAATTGAATGTAATACACACCTGCTGCCCATTTTCCAACCAATCTCCGCTCCATTGTCCCCTCACTCGCAACAAAACCCAAGGTACTTTGAACTCCTTCACTTGGGGTAAGAATTCATTCCCTACCTGGAGAAGGCATTCCATCGGTTTCCTGCTGAGAACCATGGCCTCAGATTTAGAGGTGCTGATCCTCATCCCAGCCGCTTCACACTCGGCGCGAACCGATCCAGTGAGTGCTGAAGGTTACAGGCCGATGATGCCATCAGGACCACATCATCTGCAAAGAGCAGCGATGAGATCCCCAGCCCACCGAACTGCAACCCCTCCACACCACGACTTACTGCCGAGAACCCGGACACAGCTCTCACTTTGGTCGTACAGAGATTGGATGGCCCTGAGAAGAGACCCCCTCACCCCATACTCCCGCATCACCTCCCACAGTATCTCCTGGGGGACCCGGTCATACGCCTTCTCCAGATCCACAAAACACATGTAGACTGGTTGGGCATACTCCCAGGCTCCCTCCAGGATCCTTGCAAGAGTAAAGAGCTGGTCCGTTGTTCCACGACCAAGACGGAATCCGCATTGTTCCTCTTCAACCTGAGGTTCGACTATCGACCGAACTCTCCTTTCCAGCACCTTGGAGTAGACTTTACCAGGGAGGCTGAGAAGTGTGATACCCCTGTAATTGGCACACACCCTCTGGTCCCCCTTTTTGAAAAGGGGAACCACCACCCCGGTCTACCACTCCTTTGGCACTGTCCCAGACTTCCACGCAATGTTGAAGAGACGTGTCAACCAAGACAGCCCCTCCACACCCAGAGCTTTAAGCATTTCTGGACAGATCTCATCAATCTCTGGGGCTTTGCCACTGTGGAGTTGTTTGACTTCCTCCTGGGAAATTGACAACAATCCCCCATCATCCTCCAGCTCTGCCTCTACCATAGAGGGCGTATTAGTTGGATTTAGGAGTTCCTCAAAGTGCTCCTTCCACCGCCCTATTACCTCCTCAGTTTATGCCCCCAGCCTCCACAGGGATGCACGAAAAGCTCCGCCGGAGGTGTGAGTTGAAAGTCTGTTGGACAGGGGCCTCCTCCAGACGTTCCCAATTTACCCGCACTACCCGTTTGGGCTTACCAGGTGTGTCCAGAGTCTTCCCCCACCCCCTGACCCAACTCACCACCAGATGGTGATTGTTTGACAGCTCCGTCCCTCTCTTCACCCGAGTGTCCAAAACATACGGCCTCAGATCAGATGAAACGATTATAAAATC
This sequence comes from Perca fluviatilis, assembly GCF_010015445.1. Classification (NCBI taxonomy): domain Eukaryota; kingdom Metazoa; phylum Chordata; class Actinopteri; order Perciformes; family Percidae; genus Perca; species Perca fluviatilis. The sequence goes on along the minus strand of NC_053112.1, from coordinate 3,333,594 downwards.
GATCATTGACCTTTGGCCTAGGGTGCTCTGGTACCAAGTACACTTATGAGCATCCCTATGTTCATTATAGACAATCCATGACTAGCACAGAAGTCCAACAACAAACAACCACTCTGGTTTAGATCAGGGAGGCCGTTCCTCCCAATCACGCCTCTCCATGTGTCTCCATCATTGCCCACGTGCGTGTTGAAGTCCCCCGACAGAACTATGGATTCCCCCACTGGAGCCCCATGCAGGACTCCACTCAAGGTCTCCAAGAAGGCCGAATACTCCGAACTCCTGTTTGGTGCATATGCACAAACAACAGTCAGAGTTATCCCACCCACAACCTACAGGCATAGGGAGGCGACCCTCTCGTCCACCGGGGTAAACTCCAACGTAGCGGCGCTCAGCCGGGGGCTTGTGAGTATCCCCACACCCGCCCGGCGCCTCACACCCTGGGCAACTCCGGAGAAGAAAAGAGTCCAACCGCTATCCAGGAGTATGGTTCCAGAACTGAGACTGTGCGTAGAGGTAAGCCCCACCAGATCTAACCGGTAGCGCTCCACCTCCCGCACCAGTTCCGGCTCCTTCCCCCACAGAGAGGTGACATTCCACGTCCCCAGAGCCAGCGTCTGCTGCCCGGGTCTGGCCCGTCAAGGCCCCTGACCTTCACTGCCACCCATGTGGCAGCGCACCCGACCCCAGCGGTTCCTTCCACAGGTGGTGGGCCCATGGGATGACAATTAAAATCCCCTCCTAAAAATAAAAACATCTTCAATATTAACTGCACTTAAAGCATTGTTTACAACCTGTAAAAAACACATTCTATCAGTTCCTGTAGTAGGAGCATACACATTCATAAAAATCAACATCAACAGCCTTCACCACCATCAGTCTGCCCTCCACCACATGCTCTACTTCAATACAGACTGGTGAAAACTTTTGAAAAGAGGGGATGCCCACCCCCAGAGAGATGGAGGGGAGAGATGGAGGGATGGAGAAAGAGGGAGGGAAAAAAAGAGGGATGGAGGGAGGGAGGGAGAGAGAGAAATAAGGAGGAAGAGAGAAAAGAGAGAGAGAGAGAAAAAAAGGAGAGAAGAGAGGGAGAGAGAAAGGAGACAGAAAGAGAGAGAGAGGGATAGACTGAGAGAAGAGGGAGAGAGAGGGAGAGAAGGAAGGGAGAGACAGAGAGGAGAGAGAGAGACTTCTAGTGAGTTATAAGTGATGATTGAGAGGGTTACTTTTGTATGAGTCTATCAATAGTTTTTAGTGAAATGCTGACTAGTAGACCTATTAAATAAACCTGAGCATCAGTCCCATGGATGACGTCTGAAGATGAGGCTGGAGAGACGGGGACCAGAGTCAGCTTTGAAACCACCGACAGAGGAGCTGCAACAAAAAGTCTCACTCTAAACATTATAAATGTCATAAAGATTTAAAATGTGTTAAGCTCTCAAAGGCCTGAATAGCTACTGTAGTTTAATGTTCGTGACTGAATCAAAATGTAAAGTCTATATGACCGGCTGCTGGGCTTTTAGAAACAGACTCTAGCTGCAGAAACCAAAGAAGGGGCGTCATCATTGGTTAGATATCATAAAACCTGTGATAGCTTGTTTTTGGGGGATGATTCCTGTCAGTAAAACCTTCAATGACTGAAAACAGGAGTACTGGACAAGGGGTTCATTCTGTCACTGGCAGCCATTACAGATTACGATTTACAAAGCTGAATCTTAAATGAGTTATTGAAATAAGTGTTTTAATAACAGTTATAAATATGTTGTGTGAAATTCAAAAGTTTACTTTAAATGAATACCAATCAGAGTTTCAGCCCTGTTTAATAAAAGGACGTTTTATTAAACTTTAAAATTAAATTTATTTCTCTGACAGGTTCTGGGCATCAGGACTGCCTCATGATTATGGTAACTTTACCGCTGTAACATGCTGCGATCAACAAGGAAAATGGAGACAAAGACAAAAAGGAAGATATGGCCCTAAGAAGTGGATCTGTGAGAAAGAGATTCTCTGAACTCTGTGATGACAGAGGGGGGTGTAGTGTTGGGATCAGCTTTGTCAAATCAGACTAATTAACATTTTGCTCAGTAGATTATTCTGTGTTGCTAAATAACCTGGATTACATAGATACCGTCCCTCTGCCCTTCATAGTGCACAATCTGGTTAGAAGTCATGAGCACTTACTCTGTAGTCCTACAGGATTATAATAGTACAAGCTAATAAAAACATGGAATTGCAGGTTGTCAGCTTTTGAGCATTTTACCCACCACCCAAAATAAAACCCCTCCCTACCAGCTGGTATTCTTGTATTTGTATCTTATTCCATTGTAGCCTGTTCTTATTTTCTTTATTTCATTCATGAAAAATTTTTTAACTTCTCTTTAATGTTTTATGTAAAAGTGTTTTGAATTGCCTTGTTGCTGAAATGTGCTATAGAAATAAAGTTGCTTTGCGCTACGACCTGCAGCCTGTCAGTCAGTCACCAGGGCACAGAGAGACTTTTAGCGTCAATAACAAACGCCAAAGACACCTGACCAAGGGTCTGTATTTGACGCCATGGGAGTGAGAATGTGTTGTTATATTATTTTGCAGTGGACGCTGTCTGCGTGGCGTTTTGAAACATGGAACCACACTTGGGACGGCTTTATTGGCATTAACGTGACTCGAACTTGACTTGAACAAGCTGCAGAGGCAACGTAGTTTGCTCCATCTGCTCCGCAGCTCTGTGTGTGTGTGTGTGTGTGTGTGTGTGTGTGTGTGTGTGTGTGTGTGTGTGTGTGTGTGTGTGTGTGTGTGTGTGTGTGTGTGTGTGTCTGTGTGTCAGAGCTGAGCCCCTCTATCTGTGAAATATGCAGAGAGGAATAAGGAGATCACACTTACGTATCAGCTCTCAGGTACCGAGATTTGGCACAATTGATATCATGCGAATTGGGTTAAGTGGCCAGCAAGGTGCCAAATCTTAGACCGTGTCCACGGTAGTGACAGGATCAGAGAAAACTAAAAACTATGTCACTTACAGATAAATTATCTTCTTATTTAATATGGGCAAAACACAAACACGTTTCAGCTAGAAGCCTTCATCAGTGTTCAGGATTTCTTACTAAATGGGACGGTTACTAGGTTACTAAAATAATAACGCAAGAAGCATGAAACCCGTTTTACTTAATGTTACCTCTGTGCGGGCCAGCACTCAAACACACTCCTCTCTCGCTGATTGGCTGTCAGCTCCGCTGGGGAAATGTCAGCACATGCTGCATGGATTCCATCCAAGAAAACTGTCCATATCACGTTAAAGAGAAGCCATTGTTGTTGTGGTAACTTTTAACAGTACATTGATTCAGGGTGCGAACTATGGGGGAGCTAGAGGGAGCTAGGCTCCCCTTAATAAGACATGGGCTCCTGATTTCAATTTTGTGTAATTTGATCATCGTGGATTATTCTGTGCAAAATTGCAAAAATATCATTCATTCATGCATGACGGCGATTTAAACCTAATTCACTTCAATAAAGATAACTATACTATATACTATACTATACATGCTGTTTTTGTCATGAGCATCAAGGCGCTGCGGTGAAAATTCAGCTCATGTTTCGTACATGATAACTCAAAGACTCGTAGAAAAAATATAAACGTTGGAGGCCATTAATTGGCGCGCAAAGTCCTTGAAATCCATTCTGCAGTTAGCATCATATAGCCATGGCAAATAGAAAACAAGGCAGTTTAATTGATTTTGGTTTTACTAAGAAACTGTGTAGCGATGACGTTAATAGCACGACCAATTCACCTCCCGTCGGGGTGACAACGCGAGAAGAAGCTGAAGAAATAATGTCCTCTCTGGCTGAAGATGGTGGTGGACAGCTCGTCAGAGGCCGGTCATAACCCTAACCCCTCTCGCTCCTCTCTCCCGTTAAACTGCAACAGCCAGCAGTGGAGAGACTGGAAGAGCCCATATACATGGCTGTTTGTTAACCCTTGTATCATCTTTAACCCTTGAGAGAGATTTCTATTGGTTGATGGAATAGCTGACAGTATGATGCCTTTGCATCTTGAGCAAAGTCACACTTGGCCATTGGCTGCATCCTTTCAGAATAGATACAAGTAACAGCTGCATGTTTTTCACTTCACCTTTTCACATTTTAATAGCAAAGTTCTTCTTTATTTTCAGGCTGGAGGCAATTCCAGGTGCAACTCCCAATACACTTTTGTTTGCAGAGTAAAGTTGAAGCTCAAATGGAACATGTTAGAGACTGTTTCCCCTGCAGGGAGATCACAAACTAAAATGTAAGTGTTGCTCCTCCAAAAGGCCTCAGTAACAGTAACTACAGTCTGCACACACTGTGGACACACAGCACTCTGTTCAAATGCTAACATGATCCTGGCAAACCGGTTAAGGATGGAAGCTTGGGGTGTGCTTAGGTCTAATTGAACCGAGGAATTATGGTATTCTTCGGTAGCCTGAGTAACTTTAACCGTTGTTCATGTGAAATGTCAAAGCCAGCCTGATGCTTTGTTTATAGACTATTTGTGGGTGGCTGTTTGCTGTTTGACCTATCAATTCCTGTCGATAAAGTACAATAGGGTAAATCCTGTATAGTGCATACACATGTAGCTGTTATGTATTATTTGTAAGTCATTGTAAGTCACAAGCGACCGGGTGTCTCACCCTGGCCCACCCACTTTACTGACTACCGCCTGATTTCACAGTTCTGGAGCATTTGATTGGCTCTGGTCCCCAGGTGTGGACCTGTCAGAGTGTCTGCAGTACCCAGACTTCCAGCGTGGTGCCTCTCTATAAGAAAGTGGTGATCGGCTTTGGTTTCATGGTTCCTGACGTCAAGTTACAGCAGGCTACATCTCCTTCCTGCTGGTCCATCCCGAGTGGAGGCAAGCAGGCATCGGCACCTTCTGATCACCACCTCCCGGGCATGATCTACCACCTCATCCAGGTGAGGAGAGCTGCAGAGTAGAGGGTGACACAGGAATCAATTGTCGCTCCCATCCCATCCCGAGCACCGTAAATACTCCCATCATGTCCTGATAACCTGAAAGTTATCAGACTCTGTTGCCCCCTTTAGCATTTTTGGTTAATCACGGTCAAATCACTGAGGTTGCCTCGGAAATTTAGGCTGCACTATACATGCATTACCTACAGACCTAGGTAACATGCATTACCTGCAGGCCTAGGTAGCATGCATTATCTGTAGGCCTAGGTAGCATGCATTACCTGTAGACCTAGGTAGCACCTGCAGGTCTATAGGTAACATGCATTAACTGCAGGACTAGGTAACATGCATTACCTGCAGACCTAGGTATCATGCATTACCTGCAGGTCTAGTTAACATGCATTACCTGCGGGCCAGGTAACATGCATTACCTGCAGGCCTAAACTATACATACATTACCTGCAGGCCTAGGTAACATGCATTACCTGCAAACCTAGGGTAGCATGCATTACCTGTAGACCTAGGTAAAAATGCATCACCTGCAGGTACACTATACATGCATTGCCTGCAGGCCTACACTATACATGCATTACCTGCAGCCCTACATTATACATACATTACCTGCGGGTAGGGATGCCGCATTACTGGTGTAATGGTAAAACCACAGTAAAAATGTTGGCGCGGTTTTCATTTAAAAATATTATTATCGCGGGTGGATTACCACGGTTGTGGAAACCCTGTGTTTAATTATTCCCAGCTTCATCCGAGGCTCCTGAAGTTGGCCTGCAGGTCTGCAGGTAATGCATGTTACCTAGGCCTGCAGGTCTTTCTCCTGTCTGAGTGCACTGCGACAGTGTAGCAGCTGTTTAACAGACTTATTTCTTTTTAATTCTTTCCCGTTTTCAGACTTGTTGAAGGGAATGTGGGTAGCCCAGAACTTAAGTTAAAACTATTCTGTAGCTTGCTAAACTGTCATGGGTTTTACTGCCTCGCTATCTTCAATAAGTGTTCTGTTACGATGTGGAATTATCCCATGTTATGACGTGACTTATATTTGTAGATAGAGAGATAGAGAGAGAGAGAGAGAGAGAGAGAGAGAGAGAGATTATCGCCTTGATAATATTGCTGTTGCTGTGTTTCTTATTGCATAGCTGATAGATGTGCAGATTGTTTAATATTACTTGTGCAGCCACATGTTGATATTCAGGTTATGTTAGGGCAATTTGCTAGCAACGTTCAATCGCCAGTAAACAGACTAGCCTGTGGAGCCACATGCTTAGCTATTAATAATGGTGTATTACACTGTTTAGTCCATTATGGATATGTGTGCTGTAATAGATGTGGCTTATTCTCAGTTTTGTGTTACTGAGCATTGAGCAATATGTTGCATTTATGTTAATTATTACAGAGAAATTAATGTAATTCTTAGTATTGTTTCTTGTTATATGCTGGTGGCTATAACATTTAGTTTTGGTAAATAATGTTCATAGTAAGTCAGATGTTTATTAATGTGCATTATTATTTTCTTATATTTCAGAACCACATCCAACTTCACATGTAACGTCAAATACAACTTCATAGTTAACTTCATGTTGGAGTTGTAAATAAATCTGCCTGGATCTCAGAGTCAGATCTCTCTGGTTCAGGTTCTTACCGGACCCCCTACAGTGGGCCGGTGTTTCAGCAGCCAGTTTGCAATAGTTTTTACAAGCCTATTGCCTATATTTTTGTAATTTAATGAACACGGTTACACTTTTTGAAACTATTTCAGCTTGTGTAGGCCTATCAGTGCTTTCTGAACATACTGAACACATTTTTAAAAATACCGTGATAATACTGAAAACTGTGATAATTTTGGTCACTATAACCGTGAGGTTACATTTTCATACTGTTACATCCCTACCTGCAGGCCTAGGTAACATGCATTACCTGCAGACCTAGGCGATTTCATTACTTCATTCCTAACGGAGATCTTCTCACACTCAAAACACACATTTATCGATTTAGGGTAGGTTAGAAGAATCACTGCCTTCAACATACTAAGTAGCCTAGGAATGCCTTGTAATCTTTGGGCGCACTCACCGCATTGCAGCGTAATTTTTTTATTTAATCTCCGGCTCCGTCTGCTCCCGTTGATTTCTCTGCTCTATTCTGTCCTATCACGTTACCGACAGTGAGATTGACTCCGTGACCCACGGGAGTCCCGAAAAATTGTCACCCTCTATTGCAGTGATTAATCAACTCTTTGTGGAGACTCTGCCCACTGCTGGCAGTAATATTTGTGTGTCTCAGACCTGATGTTTGTGTGTGCATGTGTGTGTGTGTGAGACGTGCATGGGGAAGGACGTGACGCTGCACGTGTCGGCCAGTAATCCCGCTTTGCTGCTTTATCAGAAGTTTGGTTTCAAAGCGGAGGAATACATCCTGGACTTCTATGATAAATACTATCCGGTGGAGAGCACTGAGTGCCGCCACGCCTTCTTTCTCCACCTGAGATGCTGAGAACAGAAAAATTTAATATTTTGAGGAAAAATAGTCTGATTTGGAAAATGTAAAACTTTGATTATTTTAAGATTCGGGCTCAGGACTATAAGGAGGAGGAAAACAAAACAAGTCACAAAATGTTTTGGGAAAAAAAACTCGTTCTAGTTGGAGAATAAATGTCAGAATATTACGAGAAAAAAAGTCTGAAGATTTCAGACAAAAGTTGAAATATTTTGCTGTGGTATCCAAGTCCCGACCACACGCCCACAGGGCCAATCAGGAGTCAGTCCCAGCTGTCAATCATGAGGTTTCAGCCTGTTTTTATAGCATCAAATAACTAATAAAAAGCCAACGGACATTCTGATCAAACATCAGAACTTCCTAAAGTGACAGAAACTTTTATTTCACACATGCTTTGAGTTCTGTTAGTACTGAAGAGATGGTTTCAGTCTGCAGCGCCATGCCTGGCTCAAAGGCACCCGGGCAGTATCTGCTGAAGGGGGGGGAGTTATTACAGCGGTGACTCTCCGACAAAACTGACTCAATCAAACTGTACTTTTATTATGTTATGATGAAGAAATGTGACTGTTTTATGGCTTTTCTGAAGAAATGTACAACACAGAAATTCTGACAAACTGTAAAATAATTCCGAAAATCTTGACTGTGTGTTAAACTAAAGTCTGTTTCATATACAGTTGGTCAGTTCTTGCAGAATGTAGGTGTGTGTGTGTGTCTGCGTGTTTCTGTGTGTGGGTGTCTGTGTGTTTCTGTGTGTGGGTGTCTGTGTGTGGATATCTGTGTGTGTTTATCTTTGGAGATGTGTTGAGTTTTAATTTGATTACAATCTGCAGAATGTTCTGCAGCTGCTGCGTGCTGATAAAACTTTAGTATCTGATAGATTTTTGGAAGTGAAACATGATGAAAGCTGCCTCTATTTCCTTCATTCAGCAGACTGTTTGTCCAGCAGTCAGGGGGAGAAAGGAACCGCTGCAGGTAACAAATGTTACGGTTCGAGTCCACGTTGGTGGTTGGTTTAACAATAGTCTCGCTTTGTCAGACCCTCCTCCAAAGCACACTGGAGGAAGGTCTGGCTAGTCCACACAACATTCCTGGATGGGAGAAAATTGTGCTCTGGTTTATTGACATTTCTTTAAACCAATCACAATCATCGTGGGGCGGTGCTAAGCTCCGGACGGAGCCACGGTGCCTCTGCTAAATAGTCTCAGGAAGGAACTTGTTTTGGTGGAACATCTTTATGTTCAAAAGTAGTTTCAGTCGTGCAACAGAAAACTCAGATTGGACAGATAGTCTAGCTAGCTGTCTGGATTTACCCTGCAGAGATCTGAGGAGCAGTTAACCATAGTCCTCACAAATCCACCGGAGGTTAGAACGCCAACACAGAGACAGAGGAAGGGGACGGACATCCGGACGAAAAGAGTGAAATCAGGCTCACTGATGTATTACTAATGTAATGTAAACTCACTGAAATAATTAACAAATATAAAACGGATCTGAACAGAACAAAACAAAACTGTAGTTACGTCAAAGTTCTTGTGTCAGAGAGACGTGTGAATGCAGCTATGCACTGATACTGTGTGGGTATTTCCTAATTTTTACAATCAGGAATAAACATCTTTATTTTATTAGCTTTACTTAACTTTAATATACTTTTATAATGTTTATCTGAAGGGTTTCATTATACTGATTCCCAAACGAATTAATGCCGAAACCAGCTGTGTACGCATTTTTTTAAAGGTGGACTTTTCATCTAATAGTAAAATGTATTAGTTGTGTACCTGTCTTAGTGGTTTGTGCTGCTGCCACTTCCTGTGTTAAATGATTGCTCAACACAAACATAGACAGTTCCTAATCATAGGTTCAGTTCAGTTTGTCAAGATGGCGTACATGCACTTGCTCCTTACGCCGTTTGAGCTTCAATGTGAGATATACCAGAAACGTCAAAGAGAACAGTGGAGAGGAGGAGGAGAATCAGCTGAAGATCTTAGAGGATGAAGAGCTTTACGCTGAACTCAAGCCACAAAGAGCCAGTAAGTCTGAAATGATGATTGTTGTAAAGGGGAAGTTCATTTCAGTTTCTGTGAGGCTTTATTTAAACTAGACATTGAGTGTTAATTCATAATTAATCAATCCACCATTATTTACCATTCACTGTGAGTATTTATCAGGTGTCTTGGTGATGTAATCTGGTGCCTCGTAAGTCATTATTCTTATCGGTCAAACTAAACTCTTCCCTTCCTGCTTCTTACAGTGCAGACGCTCTACTGCTTGCTCCTGCTTCTGCTTGCATATTTCTGCTGATAATCTTGCTTTTCCTCTGAGAGAAACTATGAGCAGCGGCTCTTGGATACTTATAAATCACTGGACTATACATTTTTTGTAGACATAGTAGGCTATTGTCATATTTGAACATTTTTCTGCGTGACCGAGGCCTACCAATAGCTCAAGCCTGTCCTAAAGTGACTGTAGCTAAAGCTAATTAGCAGCAAGATGCCACCCTTCTCCATAGAGGACTACTACAAGCTCCTGCAGAAGATTGCAGTTCTGGAAACCAAAATTTACCGGTTAGAAGTAAACCTGGAAGTGAACGGATCATGTGGAAATGACACCACTTTACCAGTGACCCAAAACAATGGACAAAAGCATGCTAACACACGGCTAACTAGCACCAGCAAGACCACAAAGAAACAAGAGGGCTGCGGAACGGATAATAAATCAACAAGTGGCAGTCCTCCCTGGAACTCTTTTGGTGCAAAGCCTAAGAGTAAATCATTTTCCTGGGAAAAGGGAGGACGACTAACGGGCAGAGCACAGCGCCCTGAGATTTGTGATATGACCGGCTGGCCTGCATTACCACCCAGGCAGAGTGCCTCTTCAACCCCTATACTTAGTAGGACACAGCCGTGGACAGCTGCAAAAGGGAAAATCAGCAACAAAATGCCTCCCCAACAACTGAGTGTGCAGGTGAAGAACAGATTTGCTCCTCTGCTGCAGGACACTGGACATAACCTGGATTACGTCTCATCGTCACACAGCAGGGGAAGGACTGAGAGCAATTCTAAAAGTAAAAGCTACAGGGAAAGCTAACGACTGGGCCCCAAACTCTGATTGTGGGTGACTCTGCTGTGAAAGATATAAAAGCAGTAAAAACACCAAAATACTCTGTTTTCCCAAAGACATGGTGTCTGATTTGGCCCAAAGAATCCAGGATATCATAGCAGCACACCCAACTGTGAAGAACATTATACTGCATATAGGGTCAAATGATGTTGTAAAGCAAGAGTCTGAAGTGCTGAATCGTGACTTTATGAATCTGCTGAACGCAGTCAACTCCCTAAACGCAAAGGTGTTTATCAGTGGTATGGAGTTATATTCCTATCTTTAATCAAGAGCGCATTCTTTCAATTTGAGAGCATTTCTCACTGATATTACGTTCAGATTTTGTAATAATTTCCCTCAAAACCTTGCTCTCACACTCAAATAGTCACTGCTCGCGCTTGGATTTGCTCTGCTTGTGCTCAAAGTTTGTGCTCGTTGGTTTTCTCTGCTTGTGCTCAAAGTTTGTGCTTTCGCTTTGGATTTGCTCTGCTTGCACTCAAACTTTCTGCTTGGACTCAGATATGTTGTTGTTTGGACAGATTTCCTGCTCTCAGCTTTGAACCTTCTCCTCGCACTCAGGCTGATTCTGCTCACTTGCAAAGTTTCTGCTCTCGGATTTCTCCTGCGCGCTTGGATTTTTTGTGTGTTATAACCCTATCAAAAGTCAACAACCAATAGAATGCCAGCTGTAGTGTTGACCAATGAAATGATCCCAACCCCGTTGAGGGTGCGTTCACTTTACTTTAGAACGTCTGTTGAGGGCGGCTGCACTGTAACCTGACTGTAACCAAGTTTATATATCCCCGCGCCGTTTATAGCTTTATTATAAGTATATGTCAACAATGTGCACAGAATGGTGCGACACTTTCACCTGCACCCGTTAGGAAACGGGAGAAAGCTTTGAGTGGGACGTATGAAGTTATGTCGACAACTACGAGGGTGAGTAACATAACTTAAGCGCCCAGCTAGCTAGCTAGCATATGGCGCTAACATATAGCCTAGCTTGATGTCCAGAAACAAATATATGTTCTTTATTGTATAGCTAGCTAGATTGAACGACATATGACGGACAGGTGTGTATATGTGATGACCCTACTTTGTATTTTTTCCTCGTTTGGTTAACCATGTTCCTGGGATTTGGCTAATTTCATGTTAGAGCCAGTAGTAAAACATAAACTGTAATATAACTGAAAGAACACAAGAAACTGGATTGTTTGTGTCAGTTTTGCATCATTGTTGTGTGTTGTTCATCAGAATTTAGTCTTCATTCCTTCATATAACATTAGTTTGAAAATAGATTCATAGCAATCTGTATAAAACGTAATGTTAAGTTCAATTTTATCACTATAATAAAAACAGATCTAGAAATGATATGGTTTCTTATTTGCTCCTTAAATAGCAGTTATTTGTTTAATTAATACAAAGCAAACTGAACTGAAAAAACAAGTATTTTGTTTTACTTTCTTTTCATCCAGGTGGGGCTGAGGGGTTTGACCCCTGTTGATCTGTGTGTCATATCACCAACCCATGATAGCTAGAATTCACCCTGCTACTCCAGATCTACCTGCTGTATGTCTGGCTACAGACTACAACCATCTGCTCCAGATCTACCTACTGTACGGCTGCAGACTACAGACTATACCATCTGTAGATCTACCTGCTGTATGGCTGGCTACAGACTACAACCATCTGCTCCAGATCTACCTGCTGTATGGCTGGCTACAGACTACAACCATCTGCTCCAGATCCACCTACTGTATGGCTGGCTACAGACTACAACCATCTGCTCCAGATCTACCTACTGTATGGCTGGCTACAGACTACAACCATCTGCTCCAGATCTACGCTACGATGACTGGCTACAGACTACAACCATCTGCAAGTTTTGTTTGTAGTGAACATCATCAACAGCTGCACTTAAAGTCTCCTGGGTTCATATGGGACTTGGTTGTTCTCCATTCTGCATCAAACACTGTATTATTTTTTTGTGTTATATTAGTACAGACAACAGTAAGTATCATTACTTAATCACAGTATATATTATTCTGGTGTACACTGTTGACTTGACTCCATGCTATTGACTATACTTTACCTTGCCACCTCAAAACTTTACCTTAATTGCTCTTGTATAGTTAATTTATCTTCTACTAGTTGTACATACCTCCTATTTAATTGAATTATTCTTAATTTGTGTTGCCATACCTGAATCATCCCTCTTGTGAACACTAGGCCTATCTTATCTTTATTCATAACCCTGCTCACAAACTCACCTGAACCTGGGTCATCTGTTTGCCAATATCAATGTTCCTGCTACAGTAAATCCTATAGGCACATTGTACTGCTTCACCGTAGTATGAACCATACACTTTTAAGGTTTTGTGTCAAATATTGTGCAATTTGTTATGAATTACTCATTGTTTTGACAAGGTAAATTAAAGCTATTTACCAAGTGTCAGCTCTGGTAAATTTAATTGTACTGTTTTTTTTTTATAAATGTTATGGAACATGAAAAAACAATTTGCCTTGATCAGGGTTTTAATTTGTTGCAAATGTGAACATGGTTTTAATAATCTGTATCTTATTGCTCTGAAAAACTACAATGATTTAAGAAATAGCAGTGATACTTATCAACATTTATTGAATTGATTGAATATATGGACAGACATTGCAGGCACCTATTCATGTCAACAGAGAAAACAATAATTTGTTCTCTCTTTTATCACTTTGATTATACGCTGATGGTGCAGAAAAGGGTTGAGAGTCCTTGTAGATCTCTGGCACTTTGAGGACAGACCGATCCAGGAACTCTCCACTGTTGTCTTTGTATAGTATGCTCCTATTAAAGACAGATTCATAGACATCAACACGTAATATATTAGGTGTACATAGCTTGCTTTAACATCATTACTATCTTACCTTACCTTCTCTGATTTGGTTTTGTGGACATCAGTAATTTTTCTCTCCCAGGCCTGGTTGTGCACCCTGTGAATTTAAGCAAGAAACATAAGTGTATGTAACATGATTTTACTATTATATTATTTTATTTTTACAATTGCATTATTATCAGACTTGCCAACCTTCTTGGTTTGTGCTACTGCTGCCTGTCGTCTGCACACAGGTGAGTGATGTGCTGACTGGCACAGGTCCATGCACATAGTGCAGCTGTGATGCAGCTCAACGGGTACTTCAGTCACACCTGGAAGAAGAGAAACAAACCAACAAAATACTTGTTCATTCTGCTCAGTTTGCTTTGTATTAATTAAAAAATTACATTTAAGTTGCAAATAAAGCATATCATCTCTAGATCTGTTTTATTAGTGGTGAAATTGTACTTAACAGACTGGGTCCGTGTACTTTTTCGTTCATTTGATTTTCATTTCATAAACAGGTATTAAAAACAAATGGTTATTTGATTTTCGTTTTAAATCCTGGGGATCAGACCTCCGGTGCTGGGTCTAATATTCTAATATTAGCTGCTGCAGCCCAGCTAGCAGCTAGTACCAGCCCTGTGAGCTTGGTCCCGCGGTTCGCGGCTCCCCGGTGCTGACTGACTCTGGTCCGTCTTGCAGAGCTGGCGTTACCCGCTCTAGCTGACCTGGGAATCTACGCTCGTGATTTATTCTTATTTTATTTACTTTGCAGTGATATGCTATGCACTGATGTCAGGCAGGCTTGCTGCTGCTTTTAGTCTGAGCCTGCGAGATAACTAAACTTCCTTTGAATATAACGTGCATATAAATGAAGCGGAATAAATAAAAGTCCCTGAAATATTATTTATATATTTCATGTTCCATTTCATAGCCATATTTATTATGTGAAAGGGGCAAAATGGACGATCAGTCGCTCAGGAGACTACAGTTTCCCTCAACAGCAGCGGGACATTCTAACTTAACGCTGAAAAGAGCACGTGGTAACTTAATGTACCTAAACAATGATCAATCAGATATCAATCAGTTATCAGTCACATAACGTCCATAATAATTGGACTTTGGGTGGTTTTTTTTGACAGTTTTCAGTGGTTATGAGGAGCAATATCAGAGAGAAATTTGGTAATCATTGATCATTGTTTAGGTACATTAAACCACGTCTATTTGTTTCTGGACATCAAGCTAGGCCATATGCTAGCTAGCTAGCTGAGTGCTTACGTTATGTTACTCACCCTCGTTGAGTTGTGGACATAACTTCATACGTCCACTTCAAAGCTTTCTCCCGTTTCCTGACGGGTGCAGGTGAAATGCGTCGACCATTCTGTGCACATTGTTGACATATACTTATAATAAATCTATAAGCGGCGGGATATATAAACTTGGTTACAGTCAGGTTACAGTGCGCAGCCCTCAACAGACGTTCTAAAGTAAAGTGAGCAGCACCCTCAACGGGGTTGGGATCATTTCATTGGTCAACACTACAGCTAGCATTCTATTGGTTGTTGACTTTTGATAGGGTTATAACACAAAAAAATCCGGCAGCGCCAGGAGAAATCCGAGAGCAGAAACTTTGCAAGTAAGCAGAATCAGCCTGAGTGCGAGGAGAAGGTTCAAAGCTGAGAGCAGGAAATCTGTCCAAACAACAACATATCTGAGTCCAAGCAGAAAGTTTGAGTGCAAGCAGAGCAAATCCAAGCGCGAGCACAAACTTTGAGCACAAGCAGAGAAAATCCAAGCGCGAGCAGGACTATTTGAGTGTGAGAGCAAGGTTTTGAGGGAAATTATTACAAAATCTGAACGTAATATCAGTGAGAAATGCTCTCAAATTGAAAGAATGCGCTCTTGATTAAAGATAGGAATATAACTCCATACAGTGGCCCTATACCGCCAGTCAGAGGAGGAGCTGAGAGATTCGGCAGACTGTTGGCACTGAACAGATGGCTTTCAAATGCATGTACCAACCATTCTCTGCAGTTCATTGACAATTTTAACATTTTCTGGGGCTGCAGACATCTTTTTAAAGCAGATGGACTATTCCTTAACAAGCCAGGAGTAATGCTGTTCACCTCGAGCCTACTTTACTTTCTAGCACCATCTGCTCCCTTGGCCAAAGGGCGACGACAAGATGAACCAAAACAAGAGGAAGAAAACACAACAACAAAGTGCGGCAGTGAGCCACCACAGCCCCCACCTGAGCAAAGATTTGACCATGGGAGACCAAAGACCGGAGATGAGAAATCTCAACCCCCCCTTCTCACCGTTACAACACTCCTCAAGCCCCTGTGACAAACCCGACAGCTATGAGGACCTCTTTAAGGATATGCGGCTCCCCCTCTTTCCCCATCCCCTGTTGGAGTTCACTGACCAGATGAAGCAGCTAGTAAATGCTGGAACCAAGTATGCCCCCTTCCTTCTCGTATCAAAAACGCACAGGCACCTCTGCCCCTCAAGGACGGCAGCTAACTCCTTTCCCCCCAAACTGATAAGGATGCTTGTGCGCAAAATGCAGTAAGCATTAACTGATATGGGCTGGGTCCAAGCTGCATGCATAGTAGCACTCATGACTCTTTCCAAGACAAGCCTGGGCCCTACGTAATAGGTTCTTCCACAATTTATGTTGTGATAGGTAATAGAAAAAGAATGGCGAATAAGCACGTAACTGCAAACTTTGCAAATTTAGCATCCATTCCCTCGTCAGCCACAGTCTGTCCCCAAAAATGAAAACGCACTAACACTAGCCCTACTAAAACGTTAAGATCTTTGGCAGGAAAATCATTTTTAATCAATGACTTCATTATCAAGAACAATCTTGATTTTTGTTTTTAACTGAAACCTGGTTGGACCATAATAACAGTGCTGCTGTTCTCATTGAGTCAGCCCCTAACTTTAGTTTTATGAGTGAGAATAGAGTGAATAAGAAGGGAGTTGGAGTCGCCATTTTGTTTAATGACTCATTCCAATGTACGCAAATATCTTACGGAAATTTTGCTTCTTTTGAATATGTGGCTCTTCAGCTAAGTCCTCCCCCCTCAAGCTCTACTTCTAAATATCTACAGGCCACCTAAATACTGTGCATCCTTCTTTGACGAGATTTTAATGAACTGCTGTCTATAATCTGTATTAACTTTGACCGTGTAATTATTGCTGGTGATTTTAACATTCATGTTGACAACCCCCAGGACCGAGGGACCAAAGAACTGTGTTGTGTTTTTGAGAGCTATGGACTGACTCAGCATGTGACACAGCCCACGCACAATAAGGGCACACTCTGGACTTGTTATTATCTCCTCCAAGGGTCTGAACATTCCCAAGGTTGTGGTGACTGATGTTGCTCTCTCTGATCATTCCTGTGTTTTCTTTAACAGCACTATCTCTGTGCCCAAAAGTGTTCAAACAAAGTTAATCAGAAAACGGTATATCACTGAAAACACCAGTGAATCATTCATTCAGCTTTTCTCCGCTACACCAACCCTCACTGGGGCCTCAGTCACTGAGCTGGTAGATAATTTCAACTGTAAAATTACGAATGTTATTGATGCTATTGCTCCCACTAAGGTCAAAACTGTCTCTGGTAAGAAAAGATCTCCATGGAGAAATTTTATAGGTGTGAGAACAGAAAAAAGAGAGTGTCGAAAAGCTGAACGCAGTTGGCGAAAATCTAATCTCCAGGTCCATTATAACACTTATAAAGAGAGACTTCGCATTTATAATCTGGAACTAAGAAATGCAAGACGGTCCTTTTTCTCTGACATTATCGCCAGAAACAATAATAATTCACGTGCTTTGTTTGCTACTGTTGATAGATTAACAAACCCTCCAGTACCGGTAGCATCTGAACTGTTGTCTACCAAGGCTTGCAACGACTTTGCCTCCTTCTTCACAGACAAAATTCAGAAAATTAGACAAACAGTCAGTGCCTCCATATCAAGTACAGGATATGTGTTGTCACAGTATGCACGCAAAACAAATTCCAACATGACACAATTTCATACGATCAACCTTAAAAACCTGGAGGACATTATACAACATCTGAAAACCTCCTCCTGTTGCCTTGATATTCTACCAACGGGTGTTTTCAAAAATGTTTCGAAGTGTTTGGCTTCTGATCTTCTACAGATTGTAAACACATCTCTGCTCTCAGGTATCTTTCCACAGGCCCTGAAAACTGCAGTCATCAAGCCACTCCTAAAAAGAACAATATAGACACGGACACTAATGAGCAACTATAGGCCAATATCAAACCTTCCATTTTTAAGTAAAATCATAGAAAAAGTGGTTTTTCAACAACTCAATCTTTTCTTATTGCTAAACAACAGTTTTGATGCCTTCCAGTCAGGTTTTCGACCACACCACAGCACTGAGACGGCTCTTGTTAAAGTCTTTAATGACATCCACTTAAACACAGATAGTGGCAAAATTTCAGTCTTAGTATTACTTGATCTTAGTGCTGCATTTGATACAGTAGACCATGACATATTGCTTGACCGATTGGAAAACTGGGTTGGTCTTTCTGGCTCAGTACTAAAGTGGTTTGAATCCTATTTAAAGAATAGGGACTACTTTGTGTCTATAGGTAATTATACATCTGAGCATACAAACATGACGTGCGGAGTTCCCCAAGGCTCAGTTCTGGGGCCTCTTCTGTTCAACATCTACATGCTTCCACTGGCTCAGATTATGGAAAACAACAAAATAACTTACCATAGTTATGCAGATGACACACAAATTTACATAACCTTATCGCCAGGGAACTAATAGCCCAATACAACAATTAAATATGTGCATTGAACAAATTAATGATTGGATGTGCCAGAACTTTCTTAAATTAAATGAAGAAAAAGCGAGGTGGTTGTTTTTGGAGCAAAGAGGAACGATTGAAAGTCAGCCTCAGCTTCAAACGACAATGTTAAAAACAACAGACAAAGCCAGAAATCTTGGTGTAGTCATGGACTCAGACCTAAATTTTAACAGCCACATTAACATAATAAAAAAATCAGCATATTATCACCTTAAAAATATATCAAGGGTTAGAGGACTTATGTCTCAGCAAGATCTGGAAAAACTTGTCCATGCTTTTATCTTCAGTAGACTTGACTACTGTAACGGTGTCTTTACAGGTCTCCCTAAAAAATCAATCAGACAGCTGCAGCTGATTCAGAACGCTGCTGCTCGAGTCCTCACTAAAACCAGGAAAGTGGATCACATCACTCCAGTACTGAAGTCTTTACACTGGCTTCCAGTGCCTCAAAGAATTGATTTCAAAATACTTTTACTGGTTTATAAATCACTAAACGGTTTAGTGCCAAAATACATTTCTGATCTGCTACTACACTATGACCCACCCAGACCTCTCAGGTCGTCTGGGACAGGTCTACTTGTTGTCCCCAGAGTGAGAACTAAACAGGGGGAAGCAGCGTTCAGTTTTTATGCTCCACATATCTGGAACAAACTCCCAGAAACCTGCAGGTCCGCTGCAAATCTCAGTTCTTTTAAATCTAAGCTAAAGACCTATCTTTTTGATGTTGCTTTTCTTTAAATAATCTATTTTATTAACTTTAATTTCTTATACTGCACTGTAACTTTTATTCTTATACTGCACTATCAATTTTATTCTTGTTTTAATTTGTTTATTAATGTTTTAAAATTGTTTTAAATTGCTTTCTAACTGCTCTTTAATGTTTTATGTAAAGCACTTTGAATTGCCCTGTTGCTGAAATGTGCTATACAAATAAAGCTGCCTTGCCTTGCCTTGCCTAAACAAATAATAAAACATGTTCTGGATGTATTTTGTCTCTGTAGGACCACGCAATCCTGCAGCCTGCAACAGAAGGTGCTTCAGAGCTACTGCAGTGACTCTGGGAGGGTTTTATCTTCTGGTATTGGCTGGACTCTTCGTTCGCTGTGAGTAATTATGTTTTTAATACAAACTGTCATATCTTAAAGGAGAAATATCATGAAATACATTTTCAGTGCTCGTGCAAATATGTTTTGGTATTTGGAGTGACTACCAATCCCAACTGTGAAATAAGACAACCCAGTCAGATTGTTGTAAGCTGCCTAGATCATAAAACATGCGATTCAACAAGCTATTCACATTTGACTCCCTTTCCTCTTTCTCATGCAGACTCATTAGAAAATACCGCCCCCATCTAAGTATCTCCACCCACAGCTTCACCACTAACTATTCCTTTTCATAAGCCAATCAGAGCAGACTGTTTTTTTTTTTGGGAGGGCTGTTAAAGTGACGTGTGCTAAAACGGAGCTTGTTTTGGTTCTTTTTCACACTTGATACTGTCATGGTCATAGGCGTCGATTTCGGTGGGGACGGTGGGTACGCGTACCTATCAGATTTCGTCATGAGTCATTTTGTACTCCAGAAGTGGGTTTTTTTTGTAATTCAGCGCAGCTCCTCTCTCTGAGTCTGATGGCACGTCATGTCACATTGTCAACATGGTACATGGAGCAAAACATAGTGGGTCATATGTTTAATTCTTTTTGAAAACTAAAGGCTTTCTTCTTCATAAAACGTGTCGGACATCATCACATTTTTGTATACATTTTTATTCATTTACATCAGTAAGCTACAGGACAGTGTCTTTCAAAACATGACCCTGTGCGAAAGAGGGATACAAAATAAATATGTCATTGTACCCGCCCCACTTCTGAAAATGCACTTCCGAATGCATCTCTGTCCCCGCAGCACATTTCAAACCAAACTGACGCCCATGGTCATGGTTGTGGTTTAAAGTTGTAGTTTTTCCTGTTTTATTTTTTCAATTCATTCATAGTCAAAGTGATATTTCATTGTGCGCAGGAAGTTAATTATTTCCGTCTTTAGTTTAAAGCAGAATGATTTAGTGTTGTTGGTCTGTTTCTTATTTTGTTGTATTTTTCACCAGATATTTTTGAGTCTTTTTGCTCTTTTATAGTTTTAAATTGTATACAATTTTTTTATTACCTTTCTCTATGTAACTGTACTTATTTCTGTTGCGTGCTGCTGCAACACCATGGAGTGAATCAATCATAAAGGCTTAAACCTTAGCTTATATTTCAGTCACTTTGCTGCAGACCAGATACGAATGCTGCAGACCAGATTTGACCAACTAAGCAGCTACAACCGCCAGATCCAGAGCAACGTTTCTGGTAAGAAAGGTTTTAAATCACCATAAGACACAGGATCAAACTTCACACTGTCTATAAAAAATCTCAAATTCAATTTATTCAAACTGTCTAACTTTTATCTATTGCTGTTTATCTCAAGACAAATCCATCGAAATCAGTCAGTTACAGAGCAGCTATGAAACACTGAGTGTAAATCTCAGTCAGTTACAGGATGAAGTAAAGACGCTGAAGACCAGAATTAAAGGTGAGAAAGTTTAAGATCAGTAAACACCTGTATTATACACATTTACATCATAGAACTTGATTGTGTAGTTATCGTTGATTAAACAGTTTCATACTTTTAAACTGTTTTGCTGATGATGTGAAAATTTCTGTGAGACAGTCAGTTGCTAATGAGATGTAAAACCTGAGTGAAAAGTATTTACAGAGTAAACATCCTGACAGGGAAACATGAAAGATCTTTAAATAGTGAAACTACATTTGTTTGACTTTAAGAGAAGCTCTGTCCGGACAGATGGAAGAGATTTGGATGCAGTTTTTACTTTAAATCTGAAAAGAGGAAGTATTGGTATGGAAGCAGAGATGACTGTGAGCAGAGTGGAGCACATCTGGTCGTCATAAACAACGAAGAGGAACAGGTTAGGGTGTTTGTTTATGAGTGATCTTAGAATGGAAATATTTAAATAAAAATATAATATATCATATTTTTAAATATTTAAAAAAAAACTTGAAATGCTAACTGCCTTCTGAGCACTAGCGGTGCAGTTCCTCATGCATTCTCTGTTTCTTTGCTGATTATAAATGTCTTTCTTCACTTCCCTCTGTTAATAATGTTTTCTGTCATGCTGTTGAGTCCAGTCCTCAGTGTGTGGTGGACTGAGGGATCCCTGTTGTGTTTGTTGAGGCTGATTGTCAAAGTGACAAAAACTAAAACTAAAACCACAGTCTGTTTGTCAAGATTTTCCATGTTGTTTGTTGTTGTTCTAAATAGTTCGAAACTATGGTTGGTTATTTGTGTATGATTAGCAGTGTTTCCTTTAGGATTTATTTTAGCAGTGGGGGCAGGTCCCGCCGCCAAATGTTTTACGTGTGAAACAGAACTGACACTTCGCTGCAACACAAACAAATATATTTATTCACCTCTATTCACACACAATGAGGCATATTTACAGTTGTGATTGATATGTATTTTTGAGGAATTATAGGGCACTTAACATCTATAACAGGTCTACACTTAGAACGGATTTCTAACGGGACATTTTTGGTGGAGCTGTTGGTTTAATAGTGGACTCGGAAGAAAGTGAATGTTTTGACACTAAACTACATCAACACAACAGTATGTGGAGTTAAACTGGATGGGCCAAGAACCTCTGAATAGTTCTACTTGTTGTTAAATTGCAATGTGAGTGGCAGGATAATTTAAAAGGCAACCGCGACTACATTTTTTGTACAGCCCTATTTCTGATACCATGGTGGCAGAAATTTTGCCATGGTGGGCCGCCACTAATAAATCAATATAGAGGAAACACTGATTAGTGTGTCTGATTGATGCATCATGGGGGGATTTTTTCTTGCAATACATTTTCTCTTTCCTTTAGATGCAGTCACACGATGACTTTACTACATCACAAATGTTGAACTGTGAACAGAGAAATGATTTATGTCTCTTGTCAACTTCTAGAAGTTTGTCACTGAGCTGAGTAAGGATGGAGAGTACTGGATTGGTCTACGGTATGGACGGAGACAAGGAGAATACAAATGGCAATGGGTCGACGGATCACCGCTGACAGAAACGTGAGACATTTTAAAGGTTTTTGTTTTCATCACTAGTCCATCAAATTCACTGTTTGTCACTAAAATAAGTGTTTTAAATAGAAGGATGCTGAGTTAAAGCTGCTTTTTACAATTAGTGTTTGAGAGAGAGAGAAAGAGATTTTTGATTTTTATAAATCTTTATTTTAAAAACTAGAAACACCAAAAAAAATTTCCCATCACAATAAATAGGGCCACAGAAAATATGCACCTAAAAAACAGGTAATTTACACGACAAGCAATCACATCCCTACCTAAATATTCTGACAAATATTAAATCATCTCCTACTTCAGAACATAATGCATATTTATAGCACCACTGTTTGAGAAGCTCATCAATGTTATTCATTTATTTATGAAACCTAAAATCAAGCCAGACTCTATCTTTCACTAAAGAGATGAAAACAGGAAGTGCTTCCTGTCCTGCCCTGTCCTCCACTTTATTCTTCCTGCTACTGTAGATGGACAATTTAACCTCTCCTACAATCAGAATAAGTAATTGCCATTTACAGGCATCTGCTTTTTTATAGCCGGCTCCAAAACTTAAAGCAACCTTAGACCACTTCTCACCAAAGCGTATAAAAAACTTCTCGAGCACATCAAACAGCTTCCAAAGTCTCTGGCATTCGTAAAAACTGTGAAAAACTGTCTGTACTTTGCCACAGAATGGACAACCACTTAAAACTGTTGGCTTGATCACAGAAATCAAAGCATTTATAGCAATGGCTCCATGTAAAATCCTCCACTGTAAATCTCCAGTCCTTTTCTTCAGAAGAGATTTATAAAAAAAAAACTCCAGTCTCTGTCTCCACACTGTGTCCACACCCAGTCTCTGTCTCCACACTTTGTTTACTTTTTGTTAAATCCAGTTTATCTCTGTTAAGAAATTTTACACACTATTTGTACACAACCTTTCCTTTGACAGTATACAAGTCCACATACTTAGAGTCCATCACATTTAAAAAAGTCCCCAGTAAATTACACCAAGATTTCTGGCTTTGTCTGTTGTTTTTAACATTGTTGTTTGAAGATGAGCGCAGACTTTTAATCGTTCATCTTTTGCTCCAAAAATAATCACCTCAGTTTTTTCTTCATTTAGTTTAAGAAAATTCTGGCACATCCAGTCGTTAGTTTGTTCAATGCACTTGGCCTGTTCTTGTATTGGACTGTAGTCCCCAGGGTACAGTCTGGGGACTACAGTCCAATAGAGTTTTCCAGAGATAAAGGTGCTCAACCCGTTCAAAAGCCTTTTCCTGGTCCAATGAAATAAGACCAGTTTCAATACCCAAAGAACTATAGATGTCCAAAATATCTCTAATTAAGGACACATTGTCCAAGATGGACCTACACCGTATGTCTGGTCTTCATGGATTACCATCTCCAGCACCTCTCTCAGTCTGTTGGCCAATGCTTTGGACAGGATTTTATAGTGTGTACGTAGAAAAGACACAGGACGCCAGTTTTTGATCTCTTGTAGATCCCCTTTCTTCGGTAAGAGAGTTATAACTGCTCTCCTGCAACTTAGCGGTAGCTACATGTCTTTAAAACTCTCATTAAAAAACATTAAAAGATCTTCACCCAAGTCCCTCCAGGACTCCTTGTAAAACTCCATTGGGATCCCATCAATGCCCGGGGCCTTCCCCCCCTCCATACTCTGCAGGGCTGAGAACAGTTCCTGCAATGCCAGTGGTTCTTCAAGCACTTAAAGTGTTCTGGGACTTTGGGCAACCCTTCACAGAAGGATTCAAACAGTTCTTCTTCTTTGTACTCACTGCTGTAAAGCTCTGAGTAGAAACCCACTGCATGCCTCCATACCTCCAAGCAGGTCTAAAACTTGGATCAAGACCAAGGTGACTCCTCCTTGAAGTGTCAGTCCGTCTATTCAGCTTGGTCCTATTCAGTGTTTTCACCATCAGACCGTAAAAAGCTTTTCCTGAGGCATTCTCCAGAGAGACAGCCCACATTTAATTTTTAATGAATGGAGCATTTGAGATCGTTACCCTTATGGCCGGAATAACCAGCGGGAGAACGGGAGGTAAAGTGTCTTGGATCACTACACCGTTCTCCACCACCTCGCTTACTTTAGTGGTACTGTCCAGGAAGATAACGATTGCTCCGTTCATACGGGAAGCAGACTTAATGCTGCTGAACCCAACCACCTCTCCCACCGCTAAACCTGCCTCCTCCACAGAACATTGTACAACTGGGCTGAGTTTAATCACATGACGGCGAATCAGCTTCTCAAACTCAGCCGCAGCGGCTAGCGCCACCAGCATTGTGCCAAACAAAGACACACCGCCAGTTACACCACCACCAAACCACCAAAACTCGAAACACACCACTAACTAATGAAAAGAAATATACACGTACACATACACAAAAAAAGAGAAAAAAGAGTAAGATAAACTCACACACGCTGAAAGAAATCAGCACAAACCACGCTCTCCACACTCAATCTGCCATTCACTCAATTCAATTCAATTTTATTTATAGTATCAAATCATAACAGTGTTATCTCAAGATACTTTACAGATAGAGTAGGTCTAGACCACACTAAATTCCAAAACCCCAACAATTACAGTAATTCCCTCAAGAGCAAGCATTAGCAGTGGCTATTGCGACAGTGGCGAGGAGAAACTCCCTTTTAGGAAGAAACCTCGGCAGACCCAGACTCTTGGTAGGCAGTGTCTGATGGGCTGGTTGGGGGTGTGATGAACAGTGGCAATAATAGTCACATTAAAGATAATGGAACAGTGACTTTGAAGGTCATCGTGGAAGTTCATGTCATAGCAGGGCACATCATGTCATACTGAGTAGTGCAGTCTCCTATACCGGATCCTGACTACTCTGTGCATATGAACATCATAGCAGGGCGTTGCGGGATGTAACGTGGCGCTGCAGAGCATGGGTGGATGCGGTGGAAGCAGCAGGATGCGGCCGGGAATTGCAGGGAATCGCAGAGTTTTGCTCTGCGAAGAAGAAACATAAGGACTCTTATGTAAGGAGCTAGGTTAGTAACAAGCAGTTCTGGGACAGGATGCATACAAAAGCAAACAAGTGGAAACAGAGATGAGAGAGCAGCTCAGTGTGTCACAGGAAGGAAGGAACTTCCCCGGCAGTCTAGAATTATAATAGCATAACTAAGAGAGGCAGGTTAGAGAGAGGTGCCTGGTCGGGATAGAACTCTCCCCAACTGGATCGGGCTGTACTGGCCTGCCTCCCTCTACTCTCGCTATATTATTGATTATATAATAAATAAAACTGATGACTACGAAGAGGAGCAGATGGCCCTCGAACCCAAAGTGGGAGCTGGTTCCACAGGAGCGGAGCCTGAAATCTGAAGGGTCTGGCCCCCAGTCTACTTTTAGAGACTCTAGGAACCACAAGTAGCTCTGCATTCTGGGAGCACAGTGCTCTACTAGGACAATAAGGTACTAAGAGCTCTTCTAGGTATGATGGTGCTTGACCATTTAGAGCTTTGTAGGTCAGGAGGAGGATTTTAAATTCGATCCTAGATTTCACAGGAAGCCAGTGCAGAGAAGCCAACACAGGAGAAATATGATCTCTTCTCTTAGTTCTCGTCAGAACACGTGCTGCAGCATTCTGGATCAGCTGGAGAGTCTTAATGGACTTATTTGAGCAACCTGATAGTAAGGAATTGCAGTAATCTAGCCTGGAAGTAACAAATGCATGGACTAGCTTTTCAGCATTTTGAGACAGGATATTCCTAATTTTGGCAATGTTACGAAGATGGAAAAAGGCTGTTCTTGAGGTTTGTTTTAAGTGGGCGTTAAAGGATATATCCTGATCAAAAATAACTCCTAAATTTCTGACAGTAGTGCTGGAGGCCAGGGCAATACCATCCAGAGTAGCTATATCTTTAGATAATGAAGTTCGGAGGTGCGTTGGTCCCATCACAATAACTTCAGTTTTGTTTGAGTTTAACATCAGGAAATTGTGGGTCATCCAGGATTTTATATCTTTAATACACGCTTGAAGTTTAGCTAACTGACCACTTTCATCTGGCTTAATTGGGTGTCGTCTGCGTAACAGTGATAGTTAATTGAGTGTTTCCTAATAATATTACCTAGAGGAAGCATATATAAGGAGAGAGAGAGAGACAGAGAAAGCGAGAGAGAGAGAGAGAGAGAGAGAGAGAGAGAAAGAGACAGGGATACACTTCTAGTGAGTTATAAGTGATGATTGAGAGGGTTACTTTTGTATGAGTCTATCAATAGTTTTTAGTGAAATGCTGACTGGTAGACCTTTTAGATAAACCTGAGCATCAGTCCCATGGATGACGTCTGAAGATGAAGCTGGAGAGACGGGGACCAGAGTCAGCTTTGAAACCACCAACAGAGGAGCTCCCTGTAAACATTATAAATGTATAGTGAAGTCTTAAACCATAAAGATTTAATATCTGTTAAACTTTCACAGGCCTGAACAGCTGCTGTAGTTTAATGTGTGTGACTGAATCAAAATGTGAAGTCTATAGGACCGGCTGCTGGGCTTTTAAAAACAGACTCTAGCAGCAGAAACCAAAGAAAGGGCGCCATCTTGGTTAGATATCAGAAAACCTGTGATAGCTTGTTTTTTGGGGATGATTCCTGTCAGTAAAAACCTTCAATGACTGAAAACAGAGATGTGGGAGTAAAGGACAAAAGTTCATTCTGTCAGTGGCAGCTGTTACGATTACATCGATTTACAAAGCTCAATCTTAAATTAGTTATTGAAATAATTGTATTAATAACAGATAATATAAATATGTTACGTTAAATTCAACAGTTTACTTTAAATGAATACCAATCAGGAGTTTCAGCTGTTTAATAAAAGGACGTTTTATTTCTCTGACAGGTTCTGGGCATCAGGACTGCCTCATGATTACGGTAACTTTACCGCTGTAACATGTTGCGATCAACAAGGAAAATGGAGACAAAGAAGAAATGATGGAAGTTATCATGGCCCTAAGAAGTGGATCTGTGAGAAAGAGATTCACT
This sequence comes from Perca fluviatilis, assembly GCF_010015445.1. Classification (NCBI taxonomy): domain Eukaryota; kingdom Metazoa; phylum Chordata; class Actinopteri; order Perciformes; family Percidae; genus Perca; species Perca fluviatilis. The sequence goes on along the minus strand of NC_053112.1, from coordinate 3,306,197 downwards.
GAACTCTGTGATGACAGAGGGGGGTGTAGTGTTGGGATCAGCTTTGTCAAATCAGACTTTAACATTTTGCTCAGTAGTTTATTCTGTGTTGTTCTAAATAACCTGGATTACATAGATATCGTCCCTCTGCCCTTCATAGTGCACAATCTGGTTAGAAGTCCTGAGCCCTTACTCTGTAGTCCTACAGGATTATAATAGCATTTCCATATAGCCACTTAAAAATGTGCAATGATACGTAACAACATTGTTTTGGGACAAAACTTTCACTTTAGCTTTTTGTTTATCGCAAATACATATTGTGTAATGTTACCGCAAACTCAACAAACACTTTGGATCATGCACAGAGACTACTGTGGTATACCCACTACAATAAACTAGACTACACCACTGCCCCCAACTCATCCCTACAACCTATCAAATCAAATCATTATTCATGTCTTACGCTGCAGCTGGTATTCTTGTATTTGTATCTTATTCCAATGTAGGCTGTTGTTATTTTTTTTATTTCTTTCATGAAAGTTTTTAACTGCTCTTTAATGTTTTATGATTTAAGCGTTTTGAATTGCCTTGTTGCTGAGTTGTGCTATAGAAATAAAAAAATATTATATTGCAGCGGACGCTGTCTGCGTGGCATTTTGAAAAGTGTAACCACACTTGGGACGGCTTTATTTGCATTAATGTGACTCGCTGCGACTTGAACAAGCTACAGAGGCGACGTAGCTCTGTGTGTGTGTGTGTCAGAGCTGATCCCAGCTATCTGTGAAACATGCAGAGAGGAACAAGGAGATCACACTTACGTATGAGCTCTCAGGTACCAAGATTTACGCACGGGTATTATATGTGAATTGGTCCCCGGTATTACCGGCCTAATGCGGTTGGTACCCTAAAAAGTACAGAGTTTTGGTACCCAACCCACCCTAAACCCAACCAGGGTTGAAGGTGTTTCAGAGGTACTGCAGTGACTCTGGGAGGGTTTTATCTCCTGCTATTGGCTGGACAAACCCTGTGAGGAATTACAAATTGTGAAATCTTGAGTCCCTCTTTGTTTTTGTAATGTCTTGTGTAAGGCCTAGATAATATAATAAAATGTACATTTATTATATTACAACTTTTTTCTGAGCTCTGAAAATGTAATACAGCATTTGTCTTTTTTCCAAAGTGTATTTTAATCATTAATCTTCTTTGTGTGTATTTCTGAGGCAGTCTTGAACACTATTTTATTTTGAAGCTCAGCATCTAATCTGCACCAGAAGTGATAGTATTTACTGTGGCTAACTTCACACTTTGAACCAGATGGCGTCTAGCAGAAAGGTGTGTTAGCAGCAGCGTTGGGCAAGTTACTTAGAAAATGTAATACATTATGGATTACTAGTTACTGTCATCTGAGAGTTATTAGTTATGTTACAATATTACGGTCTCTGAATTTTAATGTCTTACACTACTTTTGCATTACTTTTGAGTTACTTTTTCCAAAATATCCAGAGAAGTATGACATGGCATTCTAAAAAGTTAAAATTGAGTTTACTGCAGCTCATTATATATCCAGTCGAGGACAATATGTATAGCATAATGAGTGTGTAGGCCCCTAAGGCTACTAAGAACTTAATACAATAGACACAGTAAAGGCTCATGGCACAATACAAAAAGTAACAATCACTGTCAGAATTACAAAAGCAGGCAAAGAATCAAAATCTGGTAGATTAGAAGCCACAATTATGTAACCTATAGTCTAATGATGACAAGATGCAAAATCTCTTATTCTTTTCCTTTTTTATTCTTTTATCCTCTTTTAATTCAAGTTCACAGCACAAAGCTGGCACGCATTGGAGGACATAGCTTATGCTTTATAAAGAATCAAAAAGTGCTCTTAGAGAATTAGACCTCCTGGAAATATGACTCTGTCATTTTAGTCCAACTTCACAAAAATGAACATGAAGGCTAAACAAAGCCTAGAATTGATTTAAAAAAAATAAAACACAGGCAAAACAGAGGAACCCTGCTATTTGCCAAACATTGGCTAAAACATAGGCTACCAAATAAAGGCTGATAAAATGTAAATCACTTCTAGCTATACATGTTTATAATATTTGTATACATATTGTATATATACTGGACATTAAATAGCATCGGCATGGCTGATCTGATCTTGTCATTTCTGGTGTTGACGTGGGATTTTGCTCACGAGCTTTCTAAAAGCCGGCGATTCTACTGTTGATAGAGGCAGCATGTCTTCAACAATATACTCCGCCATGAGTCTCTTCACCTCTCAGGGTTCAAGCAGCATGGCAGTCTGAGAGAAACTTCATTTCTGTTTCTTTTTCTTCCCCGCGCTCTCATCCTCGGCATTCTTTCTCTTCTCTACGCCTGCAGCTCTCTCGGTTAGCTTAGTGTTAGCGTGGCACCGGTCCAGCTGTTTCTTCAAGTTACTTGTGCTATTTCTCAACGTATAGAGTTCCCTTGGTTTCACACATAGTTTTATTTTCATTTTCTTTATTTATTTTCTTTATTTAACCAGGAAAAGTTGCATTGAATTACAGTAACTCTTCTCCCAGGGAGTCTCAAAATACATAAAAGACAGAACAAAGGTTACATACTACATCACACATCTCTCTACATAATAGAACACATACAAGACATCACACTTAACTTTAAGCTAATACAGACATACAACGTAAAGGGCATCTAGTTAAAAGCAATTCCACTGTTCAGTCAGAGGTGACTTTAAAAGGCTTTTAAAAGTATTGAAAGGTGGAAGTGATTCTAGATGTAAGGTGGTTTGGAGTTCATTCCAGACATTTGGTGCATATGATGAGAAAGCTGTTTTACCAAGTTTTGTTCTTGTTGATGGAATAATTAATAGTATTTTGTTTTTTACAACCTTGTCCTGTAAACACTATTATGGTAAGTAAGCAAATTTGAAATAGAGGGGTAATTTACCCATTAGTGCTTTAGCAGTGAAAATCAATGAATGGATTTTCCTTGTGAGGGAGAGGGAGGACCATTGTGAAGATCATACAGAATGCAGTGGGGAGTCCTACCTGCTGCACTTGTAATGAAATGCAAGGCTGAGTGGTATAGTACATCTAGTTTTTTCAATAAAGATGAAGTAGAGTGCATATCTAACACAGATAAGAATGTGTTCTGCACCAACCTTTTCCTTGCTGAATAAGGAAAGCACTTCTTTAATCTGAGTTTAGATTGACTCTAATGTTCTTATCCTTGTCTCTAAGGAACTGAAAATAATGGGAGAATGTCCATCTCACAAATGTAGAATCCAACCATCGAAGTATATTACTGTAACTGGGTTACTTTTGTAACGCGTTACTCCCATCACTGGTTAGCAGAGTGTCTTTATGTTGAGAAAGAGGTAAAATGGGTTGTGTCCAGATGCTGGGAACGTTGGTGGAGCAGCGACTAACTGCGGCTGCTGAAGAGATATTTGGGCTGTTTGAAAGAACGATAGCAGAGTACGAGGAGGAACTTTGTCGTTCAAAAGAGGAGAACGAGCGACAACGGGAGCTATTGGACGCTGTTTACAACCCTTAGCTTCGGCTACACAGAGCAGGTTTGGTCCCTTTACTTCTAGAAACTCAGCATGTTTGGATTTTAATTTATTGTTTCGTTGATTAAACATTGTGAAGAGCTGATTTAGATTTAGTATTATTAATATGAATATGTGTCCTCCAGTCTGTTGGTCAGTTACCATCACGGCTAATTTCAAAACCTGAAGTTGATCTCTGCATGCTGAAAAGCGGGGGAAGAAGTATTCAGCTCCTTTACTGCAGTAAAAGTACTAATACCACACTGTAAAAACACTGTGTTACAGTTAAAGTCCTGGACTGAAAGTATTAAAACAGCCTCCCATTGTAGAGAGTGTAGAGGATCCAACCAGCTGTGTGTTTAATGACCTCATCTTCTCAGCTGACTGTAGTCGTTATATTGTCGGCTAGTTTACTTTAGAATCAAACATCACATTTTATAAACTACAAGTAACTAGTAACTAAAGTAACTAGTAACTAAAGCTGTAACAGATGAATGTAGTGGAGTAACTAAAGTAACTTGTAACTAAAGCTGTAACAGATGAATGTAGCGGAGTAACTAAAGTAACTAGTAACTAAAGCTGGAACAGATGGATTTAGCAGAGTAACTAAAGTAACTAGTAACTAAAGCTGGAACAGATGGATGTAGCTCAGTAAATAAAGTAACTAGTAACTAAAGCTGGGACAGATGAATGTAGCGGAGTAACTAAAGTAACTAGTAACTAAAGCTGGAACAGATGAATGTAGCGGAGTAACTAAAGTAACTAGTAACTAAAGCTGGAACAGATGGATTTAGCAGAGTAACTAAAGTAACTAGTAACTAAAGCTGTAACAGATGGATGTAGCAGAGTAACTAAAGTAACTAGTAACTAAAGTTGTAACAGATGAATGTAGCGGAGTAACTAAAGTAACTAGTAACTAAAGCTGGAACAGATGGTTGTAGCTCAGTAAATAAAGTAACTAGTAACTAAAGCTGGAACAGATGAATGTAGCGGAGTAACTAAAGTAACTAGTAACTAAAGCTGGAACAGATGAATGTAGCGGAGTAACTAAAGTAACTAGTAACTAAAGCTGTAACAGATGACTGTAGTGGAGTAACTAAAGTAACTAGTAACTTAAGCTGTAACAGATAAATGTAGTGGAATAACTAAAGTAACTAGTAACGAAAGCTGTAACAGATGAATGTAGTGGAGTAACTAAAGTAACTAGTAACTTAAGCTGTAACAGATGAATGTAGTGGAGTAACTAAAGTAACAAGTAACTAAAGCTGTAACAGATGAATGTAGCGGACTAACTAAAGTAACAAGTAACTAAAGCTGTAACAGATGAATGTAGAGGAGTAACTAAAGTAACTAGTCGATAAAGCTGTAACAGATGAATGTAGCGGAGTAACTATAGTAACTAGTAACTAAAGTAACTAGTAACTAAAGCTGTAACAGATGGATGTAGCGGAGTAACTAAAGTAACTAGTAACTAAAGCTGTAACAGATGAATGTAGCGGAGTAACTAAAGTAACTAGTAACTAAAGCTGTAACAGATGAATGTAGCTGAGTAACTAAAGTAACTAGTAACTAAAGTAACTAGTAACTAAAGCTGTAACAGATGGATGTAGCGGAGTAACTAAAGTAACTAGCAACTAAAGCTGTAACAGATGAATGTAGCGGAGTAACTAAAGTAACTAGTAACTAAAGCTGTAACCGATGAATGAAGTGGAGTAAGTAAAGTAACTAGTAACTAAAGCTGTAACAGATGAATGTAGCGGAATAACTAAAGTAACTAGTAACTAAAGCTTTAACAGATGACTGTAGTGGAGTAACTAAAGTAACTAGTAACTTAAGCTGTAGTTGTCTTTGTGTCTTTGTTACATTTCATAAAGTTACTTATAACAAAGTGTAAAACCTAAAATAATTACTTAATTACTTACTCTGTAAAAAAAACTAATTAAAAGCTCTGGGAAAGAGAAGAGCCTTTTGTTAAGTTATGTTAAGTTTTAAAATAGTTCCAGTTGGAGCATGTCTTAGAAGCTGATTCAGCAGTGGGCAAGATAATCCACTCAGGACCTGCAGCTAGTCAGGGTTAAATCCACAGGACACACTTCTAAACTGTCTTTGAGTGGATTTATATGAACCACACTCTCTGTGTATCAGAATATCCTGGTGCTGGGCGGTGGCAGAGGATTTTTTTTTTATTTTGCTTTAGCTTGAAAGTGTTGAGCTGTGTCTTCCTCTTCCTCCTAAACATACAGATCAAATGTACATACTGCATATTTTCCAGCAGTTTGTCTGCTCCAAACAGTATGGGAGGTTGACGCTGTGATATGAATCAATACCTAAAGTAAATATGTAATTACTAAATGCCAACATGTTTCTGGACTTGTGTTGTTTGGAGTTAACTGAAGGGGAGTGAGAAGAGCTGAGAGGTGGAGGAAACCCTGCACCGGTTTTTCTTTTTTTAACTAGAGAGTCCTTCAGTTTTACTGATCCAATAACATCAAGAACTTCTGACAGCTTGTGTTGCTGCAACTAACCATTATTTTAAAATGGTGAAAAATGTGGAACAGTGTTCCCCCAAAAAGCCCAAGATGACGTCCTCTAATGTCTTGTTTTATCCCCAACTCAGAGATCTTCAGTTTCCTGTCCCAGAGGAGAGAAGAAACTAGAAAATATTCATTTTTAACACACTGACATCACAAGTTTACCTGTTTTTGATTCAAACAGATTAATGGATTCAAATAGTTGAGATGAATCAAAGAGTTGAATGTTTGCAGCTGTCTTCCTAAAGTAGAAACCTCTGATGTTGTCATTGAACTGCTGCACCTCTCCATGTGCTCTGGTTAATAATGCAGCTGTGCCGTTTGGCCACATGAGGACGCCGTTGTCCAGAGTTAGTCAAGTCAGCTTTATTGTCAGACGATCTATACATGCATGACATACGGCACAAATGAAATTTCAGTCCTCTCGGACCCACGGTGCAAAATGCAAAAAAAAAAAAATAGTTTTCTATAAATAGAAAAAGAGATGGAATAAACAATTTAACATGACATAAAATGAACAATCAACAATTTAACATGATATAAATAATAAACAATCAACAATCAGCAAGACATAAAATAAGCAATCAACAATTTAACAGGACATAAAAATAAACAACTATCAACAAGACATGGAACAAACAATCAACAGATTCACAATCAAGGCACTTGAATATATTTGATGAAATAAAATTGGATATTTAAAAGTATTTAAAATATTTTAACAGGTGAGGTAGAGGTAGAGCAGTGCAGTGCAATAAATAAACCGATAAAAGTGAAATGTGCGGTCCCTGAGTACAGAGTGTATAAGTGGTGTTGGGGGGGTGGGGGGTGCTGTCCTAGTCTGTGGCAGGGGGCGAGGAGGAAAAGAGTGACGGCAGAGCAGGGAGAGAGTGGAGTTTCCCTGACAGCCTAGTGCAAAAACTGTCTGTGAGCCTGCTGGATTTGGGGCCGGAGACTGTGCAGTTCTCCTGACGGTCAGCAGCAGGCTGAAGAGGCTGTGAGATGGGGGGCTGGGGTCACCTGCAATCCTGGTTGCTTTTGTGGTGAGGCGGGTGTTATAGATGTCCGAAAGGGGGGGAGAGAGACACCAATGATCTTCTCAGCTGCTCTCACTATGCGCTGCAGAGTCTTGCAGCAGGACACGGTGCAGGCACCGTACCACACGGTGATGCAGCTTGTCAAGATGCTCTCAATGGTGCCTCTGTAGAAGGTGTGCATGATGGGGGACGGGGCTCCTGCTCTTCTCAGTTTGCACAGAAAGTACAGGCGCTGTTGGGCTTTTTTGGCCAGTGATGCCGTGTTGTGGCTCCAGGACAGGACTTCAGAGATTTGCACACCCAGGAACTTGGTGCTGCTCACCCTCTCCACTGCAACGCCGTTGATGGTTAGTGGAGTATGCTGGGTGTGCACTCTCCTGAAGTCCACAACAATCTCCTTCATCTTCTCCACGTTCAGGTGGAGATTGTTGACCTTGCACCACGTGGCCAACCTGCTCACCTCACTCCTGTAGTCTGTCTCATCGCCGTTGTTGATGGAACCCACCACAGTTGTGTCGTCCGCAAACTTAATAAAGAGGTTGGAGCTGAATGATGGTGTGCAGTCATGAGTCAGCAGAGTGAAGAGGAGGGGGCTCAGCACACGTCCTTGGGGGGCCCCTGTGTTCAGTGTGATGGTACTGGAGATGTTGCTGCCGACCCAAACTGCCTGTGGTCTCCCTGTCAGGAAGTCCAACAGCCAGGTGCACAGGGAGGTGTTGAAGATGTCGGTGAAGACATCTGTGAGCTCCTCTGCACAGTCTCTCAAGACAAGACCAGGAATGTTGTCAAGACCCTGGGCTTTCCATGGGTTTGACCTCCTGAGGGATCGCCTCACACTATCTGGGGATAGCGTCAACACTTGGTCGCCAGGAGGTGGTGGGGTCTTCTGTGCCGGAGTGCTGTTCTCTGCCTCTGTTGTCTGCCTGCAGAGAGGTGGAGCTGTCGCAAGTCTGCGGAGTGGGCTTATAGTCTGTGATGGTCTGCATCCCCCGCCACAGGTTCCTGGTGTCGCTGCTGTCGTTGAAGCGGTCGGCGATCCTCCTGGAGTACTGTCTGTTGGCTTTTCTGATACCTCGTGACAGGTTGGCCCTGGCTGTCCTCAGACCCACTACGTCGCCAGCTTTGAAGGCAGCGTTCCGAGCCCTCAGGAGCCTGTGGACTTCCCCTGTCAGCCATGGCTTCTGGTTGCCCGAATGGAGATGGTTCTGGTGACTGTGACATCGTCCATGTACTTCCTCATGTGTGACTGTCTCCGTGTACTCTTGGAGGTCCGTGATATTGTTGTAGGTGGTTGCCTGTCTGTCCCTGAACATGCTCCAGTCGGTGGTGGAGAAGCTGTCCTAGAGTGCCTCTGAAGACCCCTCAGGCCCCACGCGTATCTGCTTTGTAGCTGGTTTGATGACTTTAACCAGCGGCCTGTATGCTGGCATTAGCATAACAGTGGTGTGGTCTGAGGCCCCAAGGTGGGGGAGGGGACGGGCTTTGTAGGCACCTCTGTCTGTGGTATAGACATTGTCCAGGATATTGTTTCCTCGTGTTGGAAAGTTGATGTGTCCGTGGAGATGTTCATGCTCTTGGGGTTTGCGTGGTTGAAATCCCCAGCCAGGATGAGGAAGGCATCTGGGTGGGCTGTCTGCTGGTCACTGATGTGCTGATGGAGTTCATACAGTGCCTCGCTCCTGTTGTTGTTGGAGCCAGGGGGGACGTATATTGCTACCAGCAATATGGCTCTAATAAATTCCACCAGTGGTGAGCAGTGTTTGCAGACCACAACAGCGTTGCGGCCCCAGGCATCACTGATGTAGACACAGAGTCCCCCGCCGCAAGTCTTACCCCCCTCGACGAGCGCTCTGTCCACCCGGTAGCATGTTAGCTGGGCTAGCTGAATGGCACAGTCCGGGACGCTGTCATTAAGCCATGTTTCCACAAACACAAAGACACAACACTTACTCACAGTCTTAGAAGTTGTGCAAAGTAGGCGGATATAGTCCAGTTTATTATCCAGTGAGTGTATGTTGGCCAGTGTGATGGTAGAGATAGCCGGCCGGTGAGGGCTAGCCATAAAAATCCCAAAAATTGAGCAGGCCTCTGGAACAGACGCATTCGCGTAGCTCTTACGTGTCCGCTGGATTTATGTCCGTGAATGTGGTTCTGCCGATGGCGAGCAGAAACTCACGGGAGTATGTGCTCCTTGGGTTTAATGGACGCGACGATGACGAACAAATAAACATAGGTACACAGCACAAAAAACATAAAAACACCGATCTGCCGGGAGAGAGAGGAGCCGCTGCTTGTGTATGCGCCGCCATCCAAGAGAAGAGTTAGCTTAGTTACAGCAGCAGAAGGTCAATGGTTCGAACCCCGGCTGCAGCAAAGGTGGATGTCAGATAAAGGTTGTTAAACAGAGACATGATAACTGGAGAACAGTGGGAGGGTTAGTAAACCATGTAGAAATATATATACAGTACAGGCAAAAAGTTTGGACACACCTTCTCATTCAATGCGTTTTCTTTATTTTCATGACTATTTACATTGTACTACTCACACATGGTCCAACTAAACGCAAAACGGATGGGATGGCATGTCGCTGCAGGATGCTGTGGTAGCCATGCTGGTTCAGTATGCCTTCAATTTTGAATAAATCCCCAACAGTGTCACCAGCAAAGCACCCCCACACCATCACACCTCCTCTTCCATGCTTCACGGTGGGAACCAGGATGTAGAATCCATCCGTTCACCTTTTCTGCGTCGCACAAAGACACGGCGGTTGGAACCAAAGATCTCAAATTTGGACTCATCAGACCAAAGCACAGATTTCCACTGGTCTAATGTCCATTCCTTGTTTTTCTTGGCCCGAACAAATCTCTTCTGCTTGTTGCCTCTCCTTAGCAGTGGTTTCCTAGCAGCTACTTGACCATGAAGGCCTGATTCGCGCAGTCTCCTCTTAACAGTTCTAGAGATGTGTCTGCTGCTAGAACTCTGTGTGGCATTCATCTGGTCTCTAATCTGAGCTGCTGTTAACTTGCGATTTCTGAGGCTGGTGACTCGGATGAACTTATCCTCAGCAGCAGAGGTGACTGTTGGTATTCCTTTCCTGGGGCGGTCCTCATGTGAGCCAGTTTCGTTGTAGAGCTTGATGGTTTTTGCAACTGCACTTGGGGACACATCAAAGTTTTCGCAATTTTCCGGACTGACTGACCTTCATTTGTTAAAATGATGATGGCCACTCGTTTCTCTTTACTTAGCTGATTGGTTCTTGCCATAATATGAATTCTAACAGTTGTCCAATAGGGCTGTCGGCTGTGTATCAACCTGACTTCTGCACAACACAACTGATGGTCCCAACCCCATTAATAAGGGAAAAAATTCCACTAATTAACCCTGACAAGGCACACCTGTGAAGTGAAAACCATTTCAGGTGACTACCTCATGAAGCTCATTGAGAGAACACCAAGGGTTTGCAGCGCTTTCAAAAAAGCAAAGGGTGGCTACTTTGAGGAATCTAAAATATAAGACATGTTTTCAGTTATTTCACACTTTTTTGTTAAGTACATCATTCCATATGTGTTCATTCATAGTTTTGATGCCTTCAGTGAGAATCTACAATGTAAATAGTCATGAAAATAAAAGGAAACGCATTGAATGAGAAGGTGTGTCCAAACTTTTGGCCTGTACTGTATATATATATATATATATATATATATATATATATATAGATATATAGATATAGATATATATATATAAGACAACTGAACACTGCTGTTATAGTTCTAGCCTGCTGGGGGATTTCCTTACTTTCTTAGACAGACTGAGCTTCTCTCTCCTCTCTCTTTCCATTCGTTTCCATTTGTGTGCATCCTTGTCCCAGAAATGCTTGTTACTAACCTAGCTCTGGGGAGTTTACTCCACGGAGTCCTTATGTTTTTTTTTCACCCAGCAAATTTCCTTGGATTAGGATGGCACCAAGATCTTGGTTGCAGCCGTCCCCGTGGTCCTGCTGCACTCGCTGCTACATCCTGATACGCTCAGTGGTGCCCTGCTGCGTCCTGCTGCGTACTGCTACGTCTAGCTATGCTCTGCTGTGCCACGCTACATCCTGATACGCTCCGTGGTGCCCTGATATGACATGAGCTACTAAGACTACCATTTCTAGTCACTGTTCCTTTATCTTTATTGTGACTATTATTTCCACTGTTCATCACACCCCCAACCGGCACCGTCAGACACCGCCTACCAAGAGTCTGGGTCTGCCGAGGTTTCCTCCTAAAAGGGAGTTTTTCCTCGCCACTGTCGCACTAAATGCTTGCTCTTGGGGGAATTACTAGAATTGTTGGGGCTTTGTAAACTACAGAGTGTGGTCTAGACCTACTCCATCTGTAAAGTGTCTCGAGATAACTCCTGTTATGATTTGATACTATAAATAAAATTGAATTGAATTGAACACAATTGAACTCTAGTGCTGCCAGTTCACTTCTCATAGACTGTGGCTGCACTCAATGGTTCTGGTTCAGATAACTATTATGATTTGGCACCATGAATAATATTTATGTATATAGAACAATTACAACATGAGTAGAGCTAGTAAAAGTATTTCCCTTGATCCCAGTGTCTCTGTAAACTGTGAACTGGAGCTTCTGGGGTCACAATGCTATTCAACAGCACAGTTACACAATACCGTGCATTTATTCTTGAATCAAACATTAGTTTTTAATGGGTTTATAGTCATATCCAACTTAAAGCCTACTTGACATTACATGAATAATGTAGGATGGCTGCTTGACATTATCAAATGCTTCAGCTGCCAGTTTGAATCCATCTCTGTAAAGCTGCACTCCTTCTAGCTGCTTCTCAGCGTCGTTGTGAAGGCACACAAACTAACATTAGGCTAGACATTTATTTAAAAATATAAAAGTTTATTATGTCAACCAATTAGGACATTTGTTTAATATTCTCATAATAAAATAAGCTAAGGTGATTTCTATCAGCTTTCACTAACATAAGGTGACATCTGATTGCTTTAACATATTGACTGTGAGTTAAGAGTCCCAAGCATCCCATCCCTGAGCCTCTCTCTTCTCTACAGAGACACACTAATGGACCGGATGTGACATAGCTACGTTAGCATGCTGCTGCTACATGGGCTGCTGTTAGCTTTGGCTCTAAACACTGCACCGTATGTTAATATAAGGCAATGCTGCGCTACATGATGCAAACGTTACAAGCTGAAGCTGCACATTATTATTATAACTATCCACAGGGCATCTGTCATAACTCACATGAAGGCAGAAGGGCTTTCCCTCTCTTTCACGTGCATTGCTCCATGTGTGAGAATAGAAACAAAGTCATGTGACTGGGGGCAGAGGGCATTACTGAGGGTAACATAAATCAACACAGGATATGAATGATATGGCGATTTAATTTGATTTAACTTTACTTATGATGGGCTTATTATATTAATTCAGCCACAACAGGAAAAAACAAAAAGAAAGAAAAGTTTATTTCAGCTCTTCCTCCAGCAACAATAGCCCATAGGTGGGCACGTCCCTGCATTGGTCCATAAATAGTTAGAGATATGATCAGATGAAGCCACCTTACTATGATGAAAGGGATGTGTTGTTCTGACTGTCTCTGTGTGTCCTCAGGAGGCCATCCTGACCACCATGACCTCATGCAGCATGGCTTTGGCTTCATGTTGCCGTTTGGTGACCTGATGTGGGTTCCCTTCACCTTCACCCTGTAGGCCTGTATTATTAGAAATGATTAGTTTAGGGGTGGGGCGGGGGGTGTGTGGTGTGGTGTGTGGTGTGGTGTGGGTGGTGGGTGTGTGTGTGTGTGTGGTGTGGTGTGGTGTGGTGTGGTGTGTTGTGTGTGTGTGTGTGTGTGTTTGTGAGATGGGTTTGGCAAAATGTCTCAGAAAGACTTAATTGAACTAAAACGTGTAGGTGCACGAAGGAAAAGGTAAACACATGTGAGTGTACAGTATGTCTGAAGAGTGCAGCAGACATTCGATATTTGAATGGATCAAATCCAAAGGCTGAGGCGCCCTCTGTTGGCTGCAGTGATTTATGTATGACTATTACTATATAAGACTGTGGTACTGAACATCGAGGTTATAGGATGTGTAATGATAGGGTACTGGTGCAATTTGCTGTTATATTAGACATGGTATTATGCAATGGGGCGGTGTGCAATATAGAAGTTATTCACTACAGCATGAGTTAACGGGAAATGTGCAATTATTATCTAAACATTTGTGTAATTCGAGGGGGAGGCTGTGTTGTTGGGGGGGGGGGTTGTTGTTCGTGTGTTATTCGTTGTTTATTGAAGTATGAGAAAATGTGTGACTATGTTGTAAGTTGGTTAATTGTATGTTTATTGTGTGTTATGCGTGATGTGTCGCCATCTTGTTCTCTCGAGTGCCCAAGACAAATTTCTCCAATAGGAGACAATAAAGGCTTATCTTATCTTATCTTATCTTATCTTTCTCCGAGGTATAGTTGGAAAAGATGTGTTTTTAGCCTTCGGCAGAAGATGCAAATGTTTTCGGCCATCCTGACGTCAATAGGGAGCTCATTCCACCATTTGGGAGCCAGGACAGTGAACAGTCGGGATTTCGTTGAGTGATTAGTTCTCCCTCGCTGTGAGGGGGCAGCAAGCAGTTTGGCTGATGCAGAGCGGAGTGGGTGGGTTGGGGTATATGGTGTGACCATATCTTGGATGTATGCTGGGGCTGATCCGTTCGTGGCCCTGTATGCAAGTACTAGAGTCTTGAAGCGGATGCGGGCAGTAACTGGTAACCAGTGAAGAGAGCAGAGGAGCAGCGTAGTGTGAGATAACTTGGGGAGGTTGAAGACAAGCCGAGCTGCTGCGTTCTGAATGAGCTGCTGGGGCCGGATGGCACATGCAGGCAGGCCAATCAGGAGGGAGTTGCAGTAGTCTAGACATGAGATGACTAGAGCCTGAACCAGAACCTGAGCCGCCTTCTGCGTGAGAAGGGGATGTATCCTTCTGATGTTATGCAGCATGTATCTAGACGAATGGGTAGTTGCAGGGAGGCTTGGCAGAAGGAGAGTTGGTCGTCAAGTGTCACACCCAGGTTTTATAGCAGTCTGGGTGGGGACTACCACAAAGCTGTCAATTGTTATAGTTAGGTCCTGGGTAGGAGAGCCCTTCCCTGGAAGGAAAAGGAGCTCAGTCTTCTCAAAGTTGAGTTTCAGATGGTGTGTGGACATCCAAGAAGAAATTTCAGTCAGACAGGCAGAGATACGTGCTGCTACCTGAGTTTCAGACTCCGGAAAGGAGAAAATTAGTTGGGTGTCATCTGCATGCTGTGATAAGAAAAGCCGTGCGACTGAATGACAGACCTGAGAGAGTTGGTGTACAGAGAGAAGAGGAGGTGGCCCAGGACTGATCCCTGAGGAACCCCAGTTTTGAGTGGGCAAGGTTCTGAGGTAGATCCTCTACAAGTTACCCGGTAGGTTCGGTTTGTCAGGTAAGATGTGAGCAAAGAGAGCACAGAGCCTGAGACACCCAGATCCTGGAGCGTCGAAATGAGGATCTGGTGGTTCACTGTGTCAAAGGCAGCAGAAAGGTCCAGAAGGATGACGACAGAAGAGAGAGAGGTTGTTATAGCCATGTGAAGCTGCACAGTGACAGCAAGGAGACCATTTTCTGTTGAGTGACCAGCCTTGAAGCCAGACTGGTGAGGATCAAGAAGGTTGTTCTGGTGGAGATAGGTAGAGAGTTGATTATGAATGGCACGCTCAAGAGTTTTAGATAGAAAGGGAAGAAGGGAGACGGGTCTGTAGTTATTTACTTCAGACGAGTCGAGTGTTAGTTTTGTGAGTAGTGGGGTCACTCTTGCCTCTTTGAGGGCATCGGGGAAACAGCCAGTTGACAGGGAGATGTTAATGAGATGAGCAAAGAAAGGAAGGAGGTCAGGAGCAATGGACTGGAGAAGGTGAGAAGGGATAGGATCCAGGGGGCAGGTGGTTGGGCGGGCAGAGGTAATCAAAGTAAGAATTTGATTTGGAGATAGAGGGGTGAAAGAGGAAAGAGTACTGGATGTGATGGATGGTAAGATGATTTCAGGAAGTGTGGTGGAGAATGAAGAGCGTATGTCATCTATCCTTTTTACAAAGTAGTTGACAAAGTGGATTGGTAGAAGGGAGGAGGTGGACTGGGGGAATCTAGCAGGTTAGAGAAGATGGAAAAGAGTTTTTTGGGGTTGGAGAAAGAGGATTCAATTTTGGTTTGATAAAAAGAGCTTTTTGCTGCAGAAATAGAGGCAGCAAAGGAGGAAAGAAGAGACTGATAGGTAAGCATGATCATCTGGGTGTTTAGATTTCCGCCATTTCCTTTCCGCTGCCCGTAAGGTTGATCTTTCAGCACGTACTGAGTCAGATAACCACGGAGCTGGGGAGGACTTGCGAGTCTGATGTGAAGTAAGAGGGCAGAGAGAGTCGAGAGAGGAGGATAGAGTAGAGAGTAGAGTGTCTGTGGCAGTGTTGGGAGGCTGAGTAAGAAAGAGTCAGATGGAGGGAGGGTTGCTAAAGTACATGCCGCCAGAGAAGAAGGAGAGAGTGTTGTTATGGAATGGTTGTGAGCTTGGGAGAGTGGTAGAGAGTAAGAGATGAAGAAATGATCTGAGGTATGGAGTGGAGTAACAGTGAGATTGGATGTAGAGCAGTTTCTGGTGAATATGAGATCTAGGTTGTTGCCAGCTTTGTGAGTGGGTGGTGAAGGAGAGAGTGAGAGGGTAAAAGAAGAAAGAAGGTGTAAAAAGGCAGCTGACTTCTCTGTCTGGATGTTGAGGTCGTCCAGAAGTATCAGCGAAGTGCCAGTTTCAGGGATGTTTGAAAGAAGGTAATCCAGCTCCTCCAAAAACTCTCAGAGAGTTTGGTCCTGAGACAGAAACAGGTCTAAAACAAATATTATTTTCTCCTGATGTGAACGTCTGAAAAATGCCATTTCAGTGTCAGAATGTTCTAAAGATGTGCGGCTTGTGAAGAATGGCTCCATTATTTACTTTGACTTTGGGGCAAAAGAATCACTCAGAGTTCAGGTTCACTTCTCCTGTTGGAATCAGAACACGCAGACCTGCTGCTAGTCTCCTAAAAAGGTTGAGGATGTGGTGGAGAGGGGGGCTGTCCACGGTGCTGAGAAAGGGAGCCATGTCATGATTTTTCCGCCTCATTGAGTCATTTGACAGCTAAACAGTCTGGTGTGTGCACATTGCGCTGATGCAGGGCTTCTTCCATCTCTGTAAAGTTGTCACTCACCTCTGATGCAGAAACATCTCTGAACTGTTTTTGGCTCTGCACGTAAATCCAGTTTGTAGAAGTACAGGCTGTGATTTTCAAAGTGTGTTGGAACCGTCTCCGGTGCCTTTGATTTCTCAGCTGGTGCTGCTGTAGGACTTTAAGCACCTTGAGGCACAAAGGCTTGAAAATAACGCATAAAACAAAACATCTCTTTTAAAACATGGCAATTATTGTCCTAGAAAAGCAAGACTAAATGTTCTACAGTAAGTCTAAGTCTGCCACACTACACCCAGCCCCATATGAGAGACAGAGAGAAATTATTAGAAAATGAACAGGAAATTGCCTAACGCTTTTCTCAAAAACTTCCTGCAGATGGCAGCAGAGCGTGAGAAGAGGTGAGGTTAATTTGGTTGGGCATCTCTAGCTGAGCTCGCTGTCAGGATAGCGTTTCTGTTACGGGATGCTGGATGTGGCGCTACATTCCACCATCCACTGATCTCGGCAATCCGATGCCATTTTAGGGCACGCAGGGGGCAGCTGCAGCGACTGATCCAGTGAGGAGAGCATCTCCAATTGCTCCACATAACATTCAACCAAATGACTGTATGAATGACTGATGTCTTTCAGAACTTTCAAAGCTGAACGAAGACACATAGACAGGCAGACAGAGAGAGACAGATATGCAGACAGACAGACAGACATAGATGACCATGAAAACCCTCACGTAACATTCAATATTGTACACTTACAGACATGCAGACAGACAGACAGAAAGATGGATGTTACACACTGTTATAACAACATCTGGAAGTTTCAGACCGTTATAAAAACATCTGGATGTTACACACCGTTCTAACAACATCTGGAACCAGTGAAGACAGATGTTTGGTTTAGTTCTGGCAGTCAGAAAACGTCCAGGTTCAGTTTGAGTTCTCCCAGTTTTCCCATTAAGTCCAGTCTAGTCCGAGCAGCCAGCAGAGACACCATGTCATTGCAGCCGGAGTTCACCGCCACGTCGTACGCGGGCGTTCCTCCGCTGCACACTGGCCTGACACCTGGAACAGACACCAGACACATCTCTTCTTTATCTAGATTCATTCATGTATTAGGGCTGTCCAGAATACATCGCTGGAACGTCCTGTCGTGTTCTTTAACCCCCAAATGTGAACTTTATATTTCACACAGTATCTTTACAGGTCTCCCTAAAAAATCAATCAGACAGCTGCAGCTGATTCAGAACGCTGCAGCTCGAGTCCTCACTAAGACCAGGAAAGTGGATAACATCACTCCAGTTCTGAAGTCTTTACACTGGCTTCCAGTGACTCAAAGAATTGATTTCAAAATACTTTTGCCTGTTTATTAATCACTAAACGGTTTAGGGCCGGATTACATTTCTGATCTGCTACTACGCTATGAACCACCCAGACCTCTCAGGTCGTCTGGGACAGGTCTACTTGTTGTCCCCAGAGTCAGAACTAAACAGGGAAAAGCAGTGATCAGTTTTTTTTGCTCTGCATATCTGGAGAGGGGGGTGCCGTCTTCAGGACTGGTCCAGATCCCTGCAGGGACCTTGGACAAAAAAATTCAGCCACTTACTCCACTAGGTGGCGCTATAGCAGAAAAAAACATGTTTGGCCTTATAACTCCCAAACCGTACATCACACATTAAAAATATACATATCCTCACGTTCCCTCAATTCAGATGAATCTCCTGATATAGGCCACACCCATTTCTGCCTAGACTGCTTGGTACGTAGCATCTCCAGACCGACCTGACAAAAATTTATCAAAAGAATTTTTGTCGGATGAAAATTGCATAAATTACGCACAAACAAATTTGTGTAGCTAGCTACGAAGACACAAACGTTGCCATATCTCGGCCAAAATAAATGGTATCATTGCAAATCTTTAGATTCTTGTTTGTCATGACCCTCTAAGGCTCCCCAACCAGTTTTACAAAAATTGGCCACTAGGGGGCGCTACAAGTACAAAAAGGTTTATATCTGATGAATGGCTCATCCAATTTTTACGAAATTTTGAGTGTACCATCTTGACCCACTCCTGAGGCCACGTCTACAGTGGGGTACTGATTCGTCAAAGTGGGCGTGGCCTATGGGACCCAGGTTTGGATTCACCACTTACACTAATGTGAGCAACTTAAAATTTACAGTGTAGATGTACAATGGTTCACGGAACTTACCTACCAAAAATTACAAACATGGACCACTAGGTGGCGCTATAATGACGTAAAACGTGTTTTTGCCTATAACTCCCACAGTCTACATCGTAGATTAGAAACCCTTATATCCACGTTTTCCTTGAATCCATCTGAATCTGATGATATATGTCACGCCCATTTGCGCTAAGAATTTTTTTGCAATATCGCGCAATGCGCAAAACAAACTTTTTCTATCTCCTCCTAGGCCGTGCGAGCTATTGGCATGAAACTTGGTTGGTAGCATCTTTATACGGACCTGACCTAAAGTTATCCAGAGAATTTTGCTACATTACACCATTCGCAATTTACAAGCAAAATAATTTTCGTAGCTAGCCACAAAACACGAACTTTAGCATATCTCGGCCAAAGTAATAGGTAGTAATAGTAATAGTAGTTCTAGTTAATGTTGCTCTTTAAGCACTTCAAATTGCCCTGTTGCTGAAATGTGCTATATAAATAAAGCTGCCTTGCCTTGCCTATTAAAGGGGGGGTATTGGCATGGCCATAGTGGGATTCGTAAATTCGCATCCCGAAGAGTCTGCGTGTTGTTACCATAGCAACCACCTACGTTCAAAGGCTTCCTAATCGTTTGATTCTTATTCCATGGTTTAAACAGTTTTGTTTTAATCAAAAGAGAAGACATATTAAACACACACAACTTGTTTTGTTATTATTTCTTTTTTCACATACATTTGAATATTTTTTTATAACTGGCTTGATGGGCCAGTGAGTAAAGTGGGTGGGCCAGTGCCGCACTGGCCCATTACTGACTACACGCCTGATTTCACAGTTCCTGTTTTTTTTTTTTTTGTGTTTTTTTTTTTTTTTTTTTTTTTTTTGTGTTTTTTTTGTGTTTTTTGTTTTGTTTTGTTTGTTTTTTGTTTTGTGGAGAGGGGGGGATAAAGTATTAATAAAAAAAAAATAAAAAGAGAAAAAAAAAGGGAGAAGGTGGGGGGGGGGGGGGGGGGGGGGGGGGGGGTGTTGTGTTTTTTTTTTTTTTTTGTAAAGAAAAAAAATTAAAACCTTCTTTTTTTTTTTTTTCAAAAAAAAAAACCCAAAAACTGGGGTCACAGTTTTTGTGTCTAATAAAAAACGCGGCACACAGAGAGAGGCATGTGTAAATTCAGTCACTGTGTGGTTATTTCCTCTTTTTAACAATCAAGAAGAAACATTTTTATTTGATTAGCTTTACTTAACTTTAATATACTATTATAAGGTTTATCTGAAGGGTTTCATTATACTGATTCCCAAAAGACTGAATGCCTATATCTGAGTCAACTTTTTAAGTTAAGTGGGACTTTTTGTCTAACAGTAACAAAGGAATTTGTGTGTGAACCTGTCTTAGTAGTTTGTGCTGCTACCACTTCCTGTGTTAAATGATTGCTCAACTTAAAGGCAGACAGTGTTCCTAAGAATAGGTTCAGTTCAGTTTGTCAAGATGGCTGCAGATACTGTCGCTGCGCCACGTTTGAGCTTGAATGTGAGATATAACAGAAACGTTGAAGAGAACAGCGGAGAGGAAGAGGAGAAGCAGGTGGAGATCTTAGAGGATGAAGAGGATTACGCTGAACTCGAGCCACAAAGAGCCAGTAAGTCTGAAATGATGATTGTTGTAAAAGGGGGAGTTCATTCACATTCACTGTGAGTGTTTATCAGGTGTCTTGGTGATGTAATCTGCAGCCTTGTGAGTCATGATTCTTATCGTTCAAACTTCAAACAAACAATAAAACATGTTCTGGATGTATTTTGTCTCTGTAGGACCACACAGTCCTGCAGCCAGCAACAGAAGGAGCTTCAGAGCTACTGCAGTGGCTCTGGGAGGGTTTTATCTTCTGGTATTGGCTGGACTCTTCATTCGCTGTGAGTAATTATGTTTTTAATACAAACTGTCGTATCTTAAAGGAGAAATATCATGAAATACGTTTTCAGTGCTTTTGCAAATACGTTTGGGTATTTGGAGTGCCTACCAATCCCAACTGTGAAATAAGACAACCCAGTCAGGTTTTTGTAGGTTGCCTAGATCATAAAACATGCGATTCAACAAGCTATTCACTTTTAACTCACCTTCCTCTTTCTCATGCAGGCTCATTAGAAAATACAGCCCCCATCTAAGTATCTCCACCCACGGCTTAACCACTAACTATTCTTTTTCATAAGCCAATCAGAGCAGACTGTTTTATTTTGGCAGGGGTGTTAAAGTGACAGGTGCTAAAACAGAGCTTGTTTTGGTTCTTTTTCACACTTAATATTGTCATGGTTGTGGTTTTAAGTTGTAGTTTTTCCTGTTTTATTTTTTCAATTCTTTCCCTGTGTGTTACTGTTTCCCTGTTATTACACCAAATAACTAAATTCCAGTTTGAAATAGTCAAAGTGATATTTCATTGTATGCAGGATGTTACTTATTCCAGTCTTTAGTTTAAAGCAGAATGATTCACTGTTGTTGGTCTGTTTCTTATTTTGTTGTGGTTTTCACCAGAGTCTTTTTGCTTTTATAGTTTTAAATTTTATACAATTCTTATTTTATTTTAATTATTACCTTTCTCTGTGTAACTGTTCTTATTTCTGTCACGTGCTGCTGCAACACCAGAGAGCGAATCAATCACTAAAGCCTTAAACCTTATATTTCAGTCACGTTGCTGCAGACCAGATACGACCAACTGAGCACCAACTACAGACAGATCCAGAGGAAAGTTTCCAGTAAGAAAGGTTTCAAATCACCATAACACACAGGATCAAACTTCACACTGTCTATAAATAATCTCAAACTGTCTAACTTTCATCTATTACTGTTTATCTGAAGACATATCCGTCGAAAAAAGTCAGTTACAGGATGAAGTAAAGGAGCTGAAGTGCAGAATTAAAGGTGAGAAAGTTTAAAAACAGTAAACACCTGTTATGGTTTCGGTATTTTGTTTTGTTTTCTGTTCTAATTCTGATCTAGTATTTTGATTCTATGTCTTGTCTCATTGTGAGTGTGTAATCTTCTGTCTTTTTTGTATTAGGTTTGGTTTCCTGTTCATTGTGATAATCTGATTTTCTGTTCTGTCTAGTCTAGTTTTACTTCCTGTGTTTTCCAGCTCTTGTGATTGCCTGATGTTTCTCACCTGTTTCCCAGCCCTCGTGTCACCTGCCTCTTGTTACCTTGTTACCATGTGTATTTAGTATACTTTGTGTTCCCCTTGTCCTGTGTCAGATCATTTTGTGTTTGTTCCAGCTAGTGTGTTCCAGTCTCAGTGTTAATATGCAACACGTTCTCACACCCATCTCATAAAATATGGATGCTTGGTCAGGTGCATTTGTCGTTCTCATTGACGCTAAAAGTCTCCTTTAGCGCTTTAAGTAAACGCGCTTGGTCAGGACCATTGACGGCACTATTGCCGGGACTATTTCCGTCCCTTTAGCGTTAAAAGTAAACGTGCTTGGTCGGGACTATTGCCTTCCCTTTTGACACAGTTATGTTAAGGAAAAGGTCATGGGTGGGCGTATGGTTCTGTGACACGCGGGAAGAACGGGTCAGAAAGAAAAAAACGACTACAACAAGAGACACAAGCGGGACGCGAACCCGGTCTCCTGGGTGAAAGTCCTGGGGTTGACCCATCCACCACCCCAACCAACCTCCTTACGTGGGAATTTGCCCTTACATACTACTCGCTAAATCCTATATAACTGCTGCTCTCCCCGGTGCGTTACACAAACATGCTGGGCAACATGAAGGGCGCCTTTTTCGTTGCATCAGACACTGACAGCCACTGTCCAACCGTCCTTATTTTACGAGTTCGGAATAAGAACGGGTTGTTATACGTTAGTCTTCCCTGCGGTCTCTGGGCTCCCGTTTTTGTATCCTGCTCTTTTTCCCTTTTGCATTCTGGACTTTGTATTTGCCTGCCTCAGTTTGGACTCCTGGTGTTGTTCATTTTTGCATTTTTGGATTCCTTTGTTATGTGCCCTGGTTTTTGTGTTCAATAAATCGACAAGCAATGAATCTTCCGCCTGCTCTCCTGAATTTGGGTCCACCATTCCCTGTACCATATAACAACACCTGTATTATAAACATTTACATCGTAGAACTTGATTGTGTATTTACCGTTGATTAAACTGTTTCATGCTGTTAATCTGTGTTGCTGATGATGTGAATATTTCTGTTAGAGACGGTCACTTACAAATCAGATGTAAATTTGAAGTATTTACAGAGTAAACATCCTGACAGGGAAACATGACAGAGGCAAGAAAGATCTTTAAATATTGAAACTACATTTGTTTGACTTTAAGAGAAGCTGTGTCCTGACGGATGGACGGGTTTTGGATGCAGTTGTTACTTTAAATCTAAGAAGGAGGACTATTGGTATGGACGTAGAGATGACTGTGAGCAGAGAGGAGCACATCTGGTCGTCATAAACAACGAAGAGGAACAGGTTAGTGTGTTTGTTTCTGAGTGATTTTAGAGAAAAAGAAATTCAATGGAAATATTTATATTTGTGATGATAAAACCCGAATATGGCACTGAGAATTATGTTGTATATAATTTGTCAAAAAGGCAAAGATCTTTATGTGCTCAAGTGAGATCTGGTGTTTTGCCTTTGACTATTGAAACAGGACGTTATGTTAATGTAGAAGAGAAAAAACGGATCTGTCCTATGTGTTGTCTGAATGATATAGAAAATGAGTTCCATTTTGTTTTCTATTGTCCTTTTTATTGTGAACAGCACGATTTTTTGTTTTGTAGGATAAAAGCAGATATTGATTTGGTAAATATGGATGATGCTCAAAGACTGAGATGGCTGTTCACATATGAAACATATAAATTAGCCAATTATCTAGATAAAGCTTGGGAGAAGAGGAAAAAAGCTCTTTATGGAGATGAATTGTAGATGAGAATTTGTTGTTTGTGTGTGGTATGTGTGTACGTGTATATACATATGTGTATGTGTATATGTGTGTATATGTATGTATTTGTATATATGTATTTCTCTGAATGATTTGTATATGCGACAGGAAGATGTTTGTTAAATAAATAAATTTGTGGTGTCTTGTAATCCCATGTGGGATGGGCCAAAATGTTTGGCATGACACAGAAATAAAACATAACTAACTAACTAACTATAAAATATAATATCATTTTTGAAAAACAATGTTTGAAAAAAAACTTGAAATGTTACCTGTCTTATGAGCACTAACGGTGCTGTTCCTCATGCATTCTCTGTTTCTCTGCTGATTATAAATGTCTTTCTTCACTTCCCTCCATTACTAATGTGTTTTTCCTGTCCTGCTGTTGAGTCCAGTCCTCAGTGTGTGGTGGACCGAAGGATCCCTCTTCTGTTTGTTGAGGCTGAATGTCAAAGTGACAAAAACTAAAACTACAGTCTAACTGTTTGTCAAGATGTTCCATGTTGTTTGTTGTTGTTCTATTGAAACTATGGTTGGTTATTTGTGTATGATTAGTGTTTCTGATTCATGCATCATGGGGGGATTTTTTTCTTGCAATACATTTTCTCTTTCCTTCAGATGTAGTCACAAGATTACCTCATTACAACAGAAATGCTGAACTATGAACAGAGAAATGATTGTTGTCTCTTCTCAACTTCTAGAAGTTTGTAACTGAGCTGAGTAAGGATGGACAGTACTGGATTGGTCTACAGAAGGAACAGAGCCAAGGAGAACAGAACCCAGGAGAATGGAAATGGGTCGACGGATCACCGCTGACAGAAACGTGAGACATTTTAAAGGTTTTTATTTTAATCACAATTCCATCAAAGTCACTGTTTGTCACTAAAAAAAGTGTTTTAAATAGAAGGATGCTGAATTAAAGCTGCTATTTCCAATTAGTGTTTGAGAGAGAGAGATGGAGGGAGATATAGAGGGAGTGAGAGACAGAGGGAGGAAGGGAGAGAGAGAGAGAGATGGAGGGAGGGAGAGATGAGAGAGGGAGAGAGAGAGGGAGAGAAAGAGAACTCTAACACTTTTTTCAATTGCTTGGATACAATACACATAAACCAAAGAGCATTTGTTCATTTAACAAAGATCATCCGTTCAATATGACACAACTTAACATCAAAGTACTACAATTTCAAAAAGTAATTCACACATTACATTTCAGATGATTGTCTATTCTATCAATCAATACAATTGCTCAAAATGATGAGTAACTGTTGCATTACTCTTAATGCATAGTTGTATGGAAACAGACAAACAATATTCCATGTTTAGATCATGAAAGTTTCAAGATAATGATATTCATTGTCACCAACTAGCGTGGAGCATGAACCAATTACACTACATTATCTATGGATGTAATATTTCATCATCCTTCTTTACTGTAATGTACTACGGTTTATCAGATACTGTTTCTATGGTCCCATGTACCACCTTTACTGTAATGTACTACTGTTTATCAGACACTGTTTCTATGGTCCCATGTACCACCTGCCAGACTATTTACAGTATTGACAGTATTGCACTGTATGGATGCAGGCCCTTGGAACTGCTTGTCCAATTCTGCCAACTCGTTACTGATGATTGAGATATATACTTTACAGTATATACTTTATATATAATGTACTGTGTATATATACGTATATACGTCCAAGATGTTTGGCTAATGAAAACATCCATTGCGATGTAGATGAGAACCTGTGGCCAAATCCACAAGACAGAGTTGATGAAGATGTAGAATACAGTAATCACTCCTTTGTTTTGCTTTTTACAGTACAAAGTTGAGAACACTGCATTTGATGTTTTACAGTACTACAGT
Source organism: Perca fluviatilis (assembly GCF_010015445.1). Taxonomy (NCBI): domain Eukaryota; kingdom Metazoa; phylum Chordata; class Actinopteri; order Perciformes; family Percidae; genus Perca; species Perca fluviatilis. The sequence goes on along the minus strand of NC_053112.1, from coordinate 3,280,859 downwards.
CTTTTCTTTTCCATTTCCTACCTAATTATTTTTTATAATTATTCAAATAAACCTGTGTTGTGATTGTACTGTATTTTTTTTCATACATTTCAGATTTTCTTCAATGACTCCACTGTGTCTGTAGTATTCTCTCTAATACTGCAGTACTTTTAAAGGGATGTATTTACATGTAGTACCATAATGAAATATGTATCACCTATTTTGTACTACAATATTTAATGATTGTACGAACGATGACCCAGTGAAACTATGGGTAGCTTGTGTGTGGGTGATCTAAAGTAATGTTTCAATGGTATTTCACAATAAATTATTTTTTTGAACCAATGATTGTGCAAGTGCAAGATTTATTTAAAGATATGGATGCACAATGCAATGTTTTGCAGCCTGTGTTACAAGTGATGACTGTTTTGAGTTTTGTGTCTAGAGTTTTGAAAAATGACATCAAGGTTCTGAAATTAGTAGCAAAGTGATTGTAAAAAACTGTAATAACAGATAATATAAATATGTTATGTGAAATTCAACAGTTTACTTTTAACGAATACCAATCAGGAGTTTCTTCCCTGTTTAATAAAAGGACATTTTCTTTCTCTGACAGGTTCTGGGCATCAGGACTGCTTCACAATGGTGGTAACTTTAACGCTGCAACATGCTGCGATCAACAAGGAAAGTGGACACAAAGAAGATTTAATGACTATAAGAAGTGGATCTGTGAGAAAAAGATTCTCTGAATTCTGTGATGACAGAGGGGTGTGTAGTGTTGGGATCAGCTTTGTCAAATCAGACTGGTCTGCAGCCATTTGAAACCAGAAGGCCACAAATGTGGTTGGGACCTAAGCCTAAAGGGTCTTACAAATGTCAACACTACAATCATTGTACAAATGTATTACAGACCAAAACCGTTGGTGATGTTGTATCTCAAAAACTATTTACCATTAATCATTTCATAAACTGTAACACTGTATTTGTTATATATAGACTGGAATGCCCTGACTCCAAAGTGTTTTATATAGGAAGAACAAAGAGACGTCTGCAGGACAGATTGGCTCAACATAAATATGCAATCCGCACAGGCAACATGAACTATTCCATGGCGAGGCACTACAGGGAACACCATTATAGTGACCCATCTACCGTACAGGCCTGTGGGATTGATCATATACCCCTGTCAATAACGAAAGGGGACAGGTAAAAACAACTAAACCAAAGAGAAAGTTTCTGGATTGACAAACTGCAGGCCACTAGCCATCTAGTGGTCTTTGTATAATTCTACAACCATAAACCAGCCGGCTTCTGATTGGTGGTTTGAAAGCTTATAAGAAAGTCTTTTCCTGTTTTTAAAAATTGTTGACGAAGGCTTGTGTGGCGAAACACGTCGGAGTTGTTTTTAAAGGTTTAAGATGACTAAACCATAACAATAAAGGCTTTTTGATTTTTCTAATGAGAGTGCCTTGGATTTTTCCTGAGTTTTGCAAATCATTATTCATTTCTTACGCTGCAGCTATTATTCTTGTATTTGTATCTTATTCTTTTGTAGCCTGTGTAATGGAACATTTTATGATTATGAATTATGCTTTTAAAGTTAGCAAACGGGAAACTATTTTCGTGTTATCTTATCGTGCCAGACACTGCATGTATTTTGGTTTGACCTAATGTCTTTAAGACGGTATTTTCAGGCTGTAGGATTAAGATGATGATGAGACATTATCACACCTAGACCTTTTTACTTAGAAGTGCCATAGTTAGAGGCCGCAGAAAGCCAATGGGTCAAAGGAGGTTCACAGGTTCAGAATAAAGGACTGTGTTGTTCAACTGTCTAGAAATGCTACAGAAAGAGGAAGTGGGGAAACTTTGCAGCTGCCAAAGAAAGCTCAAGATACACTCTGCACCCACACATTTCCTATTATCTCATGTCTACCACTGTAAAAAAAGTCAGTAAAATATACAGCAAAACACCGTCAAATTCCAACGGTAATGGAGCGTAAAACCAAAAACTTCCTTTTACTGTATTAAATAGATTGAATAACCGTTAATTGTGAGACTGGATAAAACTTTGTTTTTCACTGTAATAAAATGTTGAAATTATAAATATTTTCTGTGAAAACAAATAAATATGCATACATTTTACAATTAAATATTGTAATGTTGAAAATGTCTGAAAACCTTAGATTTTACGGTATTATTTGAGTAAAACTACATCTTTTGGGCTTGTGCACATTGGAATTCACAGTATAAATCTGTAGATTTTTAAGCAAATAAAAACATTCATTTTTACAGAAGCAAGATGTTAAAAAATAGGGTCCACCGTAATACAACCAGTAAATACCATAAAAAAGGCAAATATCAGCAGTAAAAGACAATAAAATTGATAGTATTTTTTATTTTAAAATTCAGATACTGATATACAGATTAAAAGTTAGGCCTGCGGTATATCATTGTTAACCTTCTGATAAAAAAAAATCCACAGCAAAAGAAGATGTTTAAAATAAAGTTCATGGTTGTGAATCAAATTTATTTCAATAATCTTTTTTAATTATTATTTTAAAACAACTTGATGTTGTTTCACGCCATATTATCAGACCACCTTAAGTGGGTCCGCCTTAAATTTTGAGTTTGTGTGATCGCTGTTGATTGGCTGCTGGTAAACTGTGTACAGACGTTTTACGTTCGAATTGCAGAGAAAAAATGTTTTCTGGTAGCAACATTGTGCAGTATGAGCGAACCATTTCACCCAAAAAAGGGAAGCAAGGCAAGACGTGGCTGCAGCGGTCTGCAGACGTGACTTCTGATCAAACCTCCTCCTAAACAAACAAAGAGCGACATTACATTGCGGGATGACGGCACCTGAAAATGACGCTGCTGAGCTGTGTGCCGCGCGCTTTTTTTTTTTCTTGCAGGAGACTTGTTGGCTTCGCAAACGGACGCAGTTTTGAACTCGTATTGGCGCCATTTTTAGCTGCTTGGACCACAGCATCTTCGGAATTTGTAGACATCCTGGCAGCTTACAATTAATTCGAGGTGAGGTGAGTACATGCAACTTCAAGTTATCTCTGTTATAAAAACCCACCAGCCCAGCTTTTATAGATAATTTTAGGAGTTCGTTTTTATGAGTGAGGTTGTGAATTTAGTTTGCATTACTGTGGCGAGGGAAGCATTGCTCTTGATTAGCTTCTGTGTTTGGCGTGCTTAATTTGCTAGGGAGGAATTACCCAAGTACATGGAGATATGTTAACCTGTAATTTCTGTGGTAAGGTAGTTCAGTCATCAAGGGGCTACGTGCTTCATTGTAAACTGCATCGGAATGAGCCACGTTGTTTCTTTCGGTGTATTGAAGCAGACTGCAAGCAGACACACACACGGTATGGCGCGTTTAAGGCTCATTTTTACCGAAGACACTCTGCCCCTAAAGTTACCCATGTCACTGGTGTGGCGGTGGTTTCTGCGTTTACATGTGCAATGGCGATGTGTGAACGTCAGTGTCAAAACTCTAAAGAGTTAATAGCTCATCTGAAGAGCCATATTGTGGAAGGACACGTGGTCACTTGTCCAGTAAGAGGATGCACAAATACCTTTAGAGTTAAATCATCTTTTACTGCCCACATGTCACGTAAACACAGAGAGTTTTCAGACAGCAGCATTGGTGATTTATATAGAGAGTCTGCATGTCAATCATCATCTGTTCCAACCACATCAGATGACTTTGTACCCTTGATTTCTGAGCCTGCTGCACGGCCTATTACAGATGAAGATAACATGGAAATGTCCCCTGAATTCTGTGATCTTTTTCTGAGAAACGTTTCACAATTCTACTTAAAATTGCAGGGTCAGTTTCTACTGCCTGCTTCAACCATACAGAACATTGTGGAGGAAATGCAGAACATACATGAGTTGGGACAGACATACATTTTGGGTAAACTTGCATCACTATTAAAAGATGACACATCATTATCAGAGGAGGACATCAACAAAGTCTGCGAGTCTGTCAAAAGCTATGATCTGTTTTCTGCATGTCATACCGGGCCATTGAGGACAGTGTACTCCAGAGCTCAGACCTTTAAAAAAGCCTTCAACTATGTGGAACCAAAGAAAATATTTTTAGGGAGAGATGAAAACAGAAAAGATAGGTTTGCCTATTATGTGCCTTTAAGAGAGACTTTGAGATGTCTGCTAGAGTCTGATCTGTGGCAGAAATCAGAAGAGCCCCTTCTACTGAGCCTCCTGCTGATGTTCTGTGTGACATAAGTGATAGTAAGCTGTTTAAATCAAATTATTTTTTTGGTCAAAACCCATCATGCCTCAAGCTAGTACTCTACCAGGATGCCTTTGAAGTCGTTAACCCTTTAGGCTCTGCAAGGACAAAACACAAGGTATTAGCTGTATATGCATCAGTGGCAAACTTGCCACTTCATGTACTGCCGCACACAGACCACATGTCTCTTGTCTTACTGTGCAGGGAGAAAGATTTTAAAGAGTTTGGTCATGCTAATGTGTTCTCTGAATTACTAACAGACTTGAAAGAATTGGAGGACAGTGGGATTGTTGCATCAGATGAAACTAGAGTCAAAGGAACTTTGTTTTGCATCGCTGGTGATAATCTGGGTTCTCACTGTATTGGTGGCTTCACTGAAAATTTTAGTTCTTCAAAGTACTTCTGCAGGTACTGCCTGATAACGAAATCTGAATTTCAGGGTGCTGACCCAAATCTGTGTGGACCAGAACGTACCAAAGAGAACTACAACTCTGCTGTTGATCGCCTCCAGATTGACAATACACCAGACGTCGAAGGAGTGAAGTTCAGGTCAGTGTTCAATTCACTCAAATACTTCAACGTTTGTATGCCAGGCTTGCCACCATGTCTAGGTCACGATATCTTTGAGGGAGTTTTGGCTTATGATGTGGCACTGTATCTGAAGTACTTCATAAAGAAAAAAGCATGGTTCACTTACTCCACTCTGAACCGACGCATCAAACAGTTTAGTTACCATGCCTCTGATGCTTCTACAAAGCCATCTGAGGTCAGCCCTCAAGCAGCTAAACTCTCAGGACAGGCTGTACAGAACTGGAACTTCCTCCGATTGCTGCCTCTCATAGTTGGAGACATAGTGACAGACCCCACAGATGATGTGTGGAACTTAACTCTGCAGCTGAAAGATATTGTAGACATGGTGTGTGCTCAGAAAATTTCAGTGGCTCAGGTAGCATATCTTGATATTCTTATTCAAGAATATTTAGAGTCAAGAAAAGCTCTGTTCCCAGAATGCAACCTGAGACCAAAACACCATTTTCTACGCCATTACCCAGCACTGATTCTGAAATTTGGCCCACTGATAAGATTATGGACAATGCGCTTTGAAAGTAAGCACAGTTATTTCAAGAGATGTGCCAGAAATTTGAAAAATTTCAAAAACCTCTGCCATACACTCTCTGAAAGACATCAGATGTTTCAGGCCTATCTAGCAGCAGGTTCATTGTGTCAATCTGTCTTGAAAGTCAAAGATGGTTCTCCATTTCACTCAGTGCTGTACAGTAAAGCCATTCAAGATGCAGTCCAAATGTTTGACTTTACTGAAACCAATACAAAGGTCACAGTAGAAATGATGTACAAGGGAACACAGTACAAGAAAGGACACTTCCTTGTCACAGGGGGCTCTGACTCTGTTGAGTTTGGTGAAGTAGTTCTCATTTTGATTAAGAATGACAGTGTTTATTTTCTGGTGTCGGTGCACGTGACAGAATACCATTCTCAGTATCATCTGCACTCAGTGAGAAAGGAAAAAGAAAAGATGCAGTGTGTGAACATCATTGACTTAATTGATTTCTATCCATTAACATCTTACATGAAGTATGGGTACCAGATGGTTCCATTGAAACACTGTGTGCTGTCACAATAATGGGGCTGTTAGTTTGGTACTTACGAAACACTGTATAAAAGTGTAGTATTAAGCAAGATCAGCTTCATATTTTAACACCAAAGGTACCACTTGGTGTAAATTGACCTTTATTCACATTCTTTTATCAGACATCTCGGAAATGGGGGACAGCATAAGAAGTTCCATTACTAAGGTGCTGCCGGACCTGTCTGCCTCAATCCTTGAAATTGTACTGGAGGCACTACAATCATTAGGAGTGGAGACATCTGAGGACTTGCAGTTCATCAGTGAGACTGATCTGAACTCTGTCCTGAGACCAGTTCAGGCAAGAAAACTGCTGGCTGCCTGGAAACAAACCAGTAAGTATTATGATTTCATTGCACAATAGCCATGAAAGGCTTTCTGTTTTTTCTATTATAATTTGGCCAAGGTCCAAAAAGTACAATTAATCGTACGGGTTGTGATTTTGTTTTACAGCACCAAATACGGGACATTTCAAGCCAGGCCAGCCTATCGTCTCCATCTTCTTGCTCCTCATTTTCGGCCTCCCCCTCACCCAGTCCAATATATTCTCTAGACTGGGTAGATAAATTTAGAATTCCATGTGAAGATTTTCCAGAAGACTTGATCCAGTGTCTTCAGAGAGAGAAAAGACCAAAGCCTCGATTGCGGAGGGAGATGATCCGCATCATTGTGAAGGAGATGATGAAAGCTTGTGCCTCTCCAACTAGAAGAGCCTCGACTGAAATTGCAAAAAAACTGGTTGTGATGTATCCCAAGTCACTGCAGGATGTCATCGCGGGGGATGTGGTAGGACAGGGGTACCACTCTTTGGTAAAACAGATTCAGGCACGAATTGAAAATGTGAAGAGGTCTACTTCACCAGTGTTACAGAAGCGCAAACTGGGAGGATCAGATGACACCGATGAAGTCACCCCTGAAAAGCGAGCATCTGTTCAAGACACATATGGCTGCATAAAGTGGGACATGAAGTTTTTGCCAGTCACTGAGACACTGGAAACCCAGAAGGAGAAGATGGAACGTATGAAGATTCTCAGTGAACAGACAAGCTTCAGTCATGAAGAAGTAAAAACTCTAATGAAATGCACTTACTACTCTCAGCGCAAAGCAATAAATAGCGGAGCAGACATGCAAACCATCATAGAAGAGTGGCCTTTTTTGTTTCAGGCGATTGGAATGACAGTCCACTTTGAAGAACTTACTGGGGTACCGCTGAAAGAGACTTTTCTCACCAGTCTGGAAAAGAAGGGAAAACGGCTTCTGGACTTTCTGAAAAACACTTGTGCAGACAAGAGCAAGCGTGTCTTGGAGGCTGTCATAAAGCTTCGAATGCAGAGGGGACAGCTGAAGGGCTGCTCAGAAGACGTGAAAGATATGATGCTCCTCCTTCTCTCCTATTTCGATGAAAAAGAGGAGACCCTCTTCCACTATGTTGATGAAACATGTCTGGCAAAAGAAGTCCATGTGGAAAGCCTGCCTGTGACACCATGTATCATTGTTTGTGGTGAGTTGGAAATCAGTACAACTGCACAGAACCTAAGCTAATGCAAGGATACGCTATATTAAATGTCTGCGCTTTCACTATTTTAAGACACATTTGAATGGTAAAGGGGGTTGTACAGTTAATTCTTTTACACTTGTATTTCATTCCAAGGATCCTCCTGCTTTGCATCGAGACTGTTCATGCTCAGCATTGACCACAAAGTCGTGAATGACCAAATAACTGACTTCATCTCTGCAATCTGTCTGATGCTTGGTAGCTACTACTGCCTGAACATCCACTATCCACTGGAACTTGGCTCCACACTTGAATTCCTTCAGAGGTAATTTTTTTACTTTTCCCTCACCTTTCCCTTTTCTTTTTTTTCGTTGTATAGTGTTTTATTGTGGATTATTGTGTTTATCAAGGTGTTTCTTCAACATTAACCCAGAGAAGGGAACAAAAGTTGAAAAAACTAAGAAGAAGACACTGCATGTGAACCCAAGAGTACTCACACTCATCGCGATCTCTCTGATCACGAGTGGCGAGACCGTTTAAAGACATTTTGAACAGATCGTTACAGTCAGCTTAACTGTACCTTGACTGGGAACTACTGTGTTTGTTTTCAGTTATCCCAGCTGATATTGAGTACTCTTACCTGATTTCTGTTATCACAGGCATGCTTTTCAGAGGTTTTGATCTTAGATCTTTAAACAATCCCTCTAACTAGGGATTGTTATTGAGAACTGTACTCTTGATGTTTCTGAGATGTTCTATATTCTATACAACAGTTTAAACTATTTGAATTTTGTATTGCCCTAATTGGCAAACAAGTTAAGTGTTGAACTGAACTGTTAACATTGAAATTTAAACAGCACTGTCTGTTACAAACATTACTTGACTTTAACTGTTATTATAGCATTTTGTAGCTGTAAGGTTCTGCAAAATTGATGTCACAAGCTTATGTGCATGTGTGATTGATTACTTATGTAAAGTCATACTTTAAAAATGATGCTATTGCATTTCTTGTCATTTATTCATTGAGGCAGTCATTTTTCTGTTTTTGCTAAAAGAATTCAGGAAATTAATGTAATTCATGTTTTCCTGAAAATGGTTAATATACATTTGTTAGTTGACTTTAGTGCTTAAGCAGTTTTAAGCAGTTTTAGAGCTAGCAGTTTTAAGCAGTTTTTAGAGCTTAAGCAGTTTTGGCTTTCTTTTTCATAATGCCAGGAGAAGCTTTAGATGCTTGTTTTCCTTTATTTGTTTAAAGCAATATATTTGACTAGCAGCAAGTGTGTGGAGGTCAAAATATGTTCAAGACAATAAAAATGTCAGTGAAGGACATCTGAGATTTTGTTGCAGTGGTTTTCTGATGCATGTGTTTAAGGTTTAAGGGTGGTGACACAGCTAAGACCCGAGAGTCTCTTTCAAGGTTAGTAAAGTAAACAGATTCTAGAAGATATTTTACACATTTCTCTGTTGTCTCTAAATCTTATTTTGTCTTTATTATGATTAAAAAGGTTTGTTTTGTTCCTGCCCTTTTCAGACACTGAATTTGAGCAGAAACCATAAGGATACTCAAAGGACCTGTGACTCTCAGGAAATGGTGAGATTTCAGGTCATAATCTTTTTTTAATTTTTTATTTTTTTTCCATTAAATTCATTTTCCTTTGTCCCTTTACAATATTGCTGTTTTGTTTTTGTAAACAGCATCAAATGAGAGTGACAGGTGAAACAGTTTCAAGACAATGGCAGGAAAAGCATGCTGAAGATTGAATCAAACCTTGGCTGGAAATATTTGGTATGTGTTTTACCGTAAATCAAATTGTTGAAAAACATTCAGCTACACTGCAACACAGGGAAACTTGTTTTGCACTTATTTTCTTGTTACTTTAATTTCTTGTCTCATTATTTTTGTCAGTTATAATTATTTATGGTGTATGCCCTTTTTGTTTTCTTTCTGAATGCAGAAGGGATCTAGCCAGTCCTCAATGAAAGCTTCGTTGCCCCCCTGTGAGTCTTCTGGCAGAAATGATGGCGCCTGTATTCTTTGGTTTCCCTAAACATCACACCCTGTTTATACGAGGCTCTTCAATTAAGTCTGCACCCAAAGATTCAATAAGAGGTAAGCAGTGGTGGTATTCAAGTTTTGCAAAAGAAAGATGGACAGGAGACACTAATCTTAATCAGCCGAGCTCAGGTTCATGTCCAGGTGAGCAGTTTCATACGATGAAGGAAACTGACGCTATAAAATGTAGATTGAATGATAGGTCTCATCACCATGCATTCAGTCATTAACTTCAAGTTCTATGATAAATCAATAGGAAACTTAATAAATACAATGTTTTCCAACAAATTATGATTGTGATTAGGGCTGCGTTGTCAATGTACATAAGTTGATTTAAAGGATTAGTTCACTTTAAAAAAACCTTTGCTGATAATTTACTCACCCCCATGTCATCCAAGATGTCCATGTCTTTCTTTCTTCAGTCGAAAAGAAATTAAGGTTTTTGATAAAAACATTCCAGGATTTTCCCCCATATTATGGACTCCAATGGGACTCAAACGGTTCAAGGGCCAAATTACAGTTTCAGTGCAGCTTCAAAGGGCTTTAAACGATACCAGACGATGAATAAGGGTCTTATCTAGCGAAACGATCGCTCATTTAAAAAATAAATAAAAATGTTGAAGTTTTATAAGCACAAATGCTCGCCTTGCTCTGTTTTGTGATGCGCGTTCGTGACGTCACGTAATACGCAATTACGTTTTAAAAGGTCACGCTTGAAAAATTTCTGTCCTGAAGAAAATTTTCTTTTAGGCTTTTTAATATTAAAGCACCCAGGATACGCACACGAAATGGGCATTTTAAATGATAAACTGACACAAATACATTTGGATATGTGTATATGGTCCTCCTTCCGCACATTTGTAAACACGTCAACTTGACCTTTTCAATGTAATTGCGTATTACGTGACGTCACGAACGCGCATCACAGAACAGAGCAAGGCGAGCATTTGTGCTTATAAAACTTCAACATTTTTATTTATTTTTGAAATGACCGATTGTTTCGCTAGATAAGACCCTTATTCATCGTCTGGTATCGTTTAAAGCCCTTTGAAGCTGCACTGAAACTGTCATTTGGACCTTGAACCGTTTGGGTCCCATTGGAGTCCATAATATGGGGAAAAATCCTGGAATGTTTTCATCAAAAACCTTAATTTCTTTTTGACTGAAGAAAGAAAGACATGACATCTTGGATGACATGGGGGTGAGTAAATTATCAGCAAAAGTTTTTTTTAAAGTGAACTAATCCTTTAAGAACTGCATACTTTACATCTAAGAAATCATTTATCATTAGATCTGTTTTTGACAGCACGTTTTTTTCATTTCTGTGCATTTTGCTCAAGCACTGATCAAACTTTTGAAACTTTGTCCATGTTTTGCTGCAGAGGGGATCCTGCCAGTCCAAAGTGAACTCCTGATGGACATTGAAGTACTCCTGCAGAGCTTGTATCTTCGACACCATGCGCATTAGAAACTCCACTGAGTGCTTTCCTTCACCAAGGCAGGACCCAGTGACTCATTACTGTTGATCGGTCAGGGGCAGGTCATTTTTTGTTTCATGTTTATTCATTCCTCCATGGATTACCAGCCATATATATGGACACATGCTGTATTCTCAAGATCTATGCTGTTTGGTAGGAATAGAGAAAATTATATGTTTAGTCTGTTTTCAAATGGTATGTCAAAATTTCTCATTGTTTATCAGTAATATTCACTACCTTGGTTATATATGGGCATCTTTAGATTTTTCTATATTTAGCGGTTGCAAATGTAAAATGTACGGTAAACTATTTATGTTCCTCATATTGTACTGTATTTTTAGCGGTAAAATACCGGCAGCTGTGGTTGCCAGGAATTTACCGTAAAATGTATCTGGTCAAAATAAAATGCTGTAATTTGTTATACAATTTCACTGTGTTTTTTACTGTCAAAGGTTTTAATAAGGTTTAACATATTTCTGATATTTTTACAGTTATTTACCGTAATAGTCTATCCTATTACTGTTAAATTAACAACAAATCACTGTATATATTATTATATTATAACTTTTTTTTTACTGTAAATATCCGTAAAAAGCTATGGAAAGTTGCATTTTTTTACATAAAATTACTGTATAATTGACAAATATATTTGTTTTTTTCTACCATGATTTTGGTAAAAAAATAAGTTTTCTACTGTAAAATTTAGGGTTACAAAACCAGTATACCGTATTGTCTTTTACAGACTCCACATTTTTTTCACGGTATATTCCTGGCAACCACAGCTGCCGGTATTTTACCGTAAATTTGACAGTTTTTTTTAACAGTGTACAGGAATTAAAGCGTAGTCTATTGTTGTGTATAAAGGATGCTAACATTCTGCATGTATTTTGAGAGCTCTTTCTCCACACTCTGCAACAGTGTGGTGAAACCAGCTGTCCGCTCGCAAGCAATAATATTAGTTTTTTTGTTTATTTGTTTGTATATCTTTGCACTCTGTTTTGTGAAAGTTGTGTTTCTGTTTGAAAGTAATAACTCAAACGACAGTTTGATTTTCCTCATCTTTCATTATTGAAGACATCTATCTCACTTTGCTCCATAGAAACTTCCACCACAACTGTTCTTATTTTTTTTTAAATCTAATTCATGAAAGTTTTTAACTGCTCTTTAATGTTTTATGTTTTAAGAGTTCTGAATTGCCTTGTTGCTGAGTTGTGCTATAGAAATAAAGTGGCTTTGCCCTGAAAACTAAAACTACAATATTTTACACACCACCCAAAATAAAACCCCTCCCTAACTCATCCCTACAACCTATGAAATCAAATCAAATAATTATTAATTTCTGACGCTGCAGCTGGTATTCTTGTATTTGTATCTTATGCCATTGTAGCCTGTTCTTATTTTTTTTTTAATCTCATTCATTGTCACCTTTTAGAACATTTTACACACCACCCAAAATAAAACCCCTCCCTACCTCCATCTCCCCTCCCTAACTCATCCCTACAACCTATCAAATCATTATTCATTTCTTACGCTGCAGCTGGTATTCTTGTATTTGTATCTTATTCCATTGTAGCCTGTTCTTATTTTTTTTGTATTTGTTGAACAAGCTTGGTTGAAAATCCAAAAAAACAATTAAAACTATACTCCTGCTTTTTGAAATGTATTAGCTCAAGAACAGTTGAAACTGTACTTCTGCTGTTGACATGAGTTAACCCAAAAACAGTTAAAATATATTACTGCTCTTGAAACTGTAATACTGCTTTTGATTTTGGTTTGTGTTGATTTGCTTTTAAAAACTATATAATTGCTTAGAAATATAATCATGCTAAACGTTGAGTTACTGATATTATTATAAACATGCTTAGAGACATTTTAGTGTGAATTACTGTGTGTAACTGCCCGTTTGACCCTGCAGCCGTAGAGAGGATGTATTTGCAAGAGGCCTCAGATGGATAAGTTGTATTGTGTAACTGTCTGCTTGAACCTGCAGCTGGAAAGAGGAAGTGCCCTAGATGCACACACACTGTAACAAATTTCATGTTAGTTTAACTTGGAAATGCAAGTTCCCTTGCTGCCTTGAAAATCGAAGTTCACTCAACTTAAAGACTGCCTTTGTTTTAACTTAGAAATTAAAGTTAATGAGGTTGATGTAACTACAGTGTTCTAGTTTTGTTAAAGTTGTTCTTTTAGTTGATTTAACATTGTATTACTTGGTTTAACTTCATACTTTAAGTTCAAACAAATCATTTATTTTCTTTAATAATGCAAGAAACCTTCCTTGCCTAGTATAACAGACATACCTTTCTTCTTTATTTCAACCTCAAACTTTCGTAAAAACAACATAACCACATTTTGGGCGGAGATACCGTGAGTGGGGGCCACCCCAGGGCCCTGTGCAAAATAGCGGCCTCTCTGCTGATCTTGTGTCACTTGACATAAAATGGCCAGCTAGTGAAGTGACACACCGTAGATTAATGGCTGAAGAAAGCCAATTATTGCTCAACATCTAACACCGTTATACTCCAGCTCTTCTTACCAAACGTAACAGTCACTTAACTCATGGTTAGAAATTTAAACCAGCACAACAATGACAATTACCAGGAAACAAAACACTACATTCTAAACACTATAAACGTAACATTCATAAAGTTACATTTGTATTTCGGAACAAACTGCAAACTTTTCAGCCAATTTTAACAAAACTCTATTTACCGCCTTGCATCATGGGATGCCAGCCACAGGTTGCAGTCCTGACTGCAATTGGTTGATAACTTAACTTACATACCTAAGTTGAATCAACACATACAGTTTTTTAAATAGTCAACCCAACGAATAAATGCAAGTTTAACTTTCAAAAACTCATAAAGTTGAGTTCAAAATCGACAACTTGTATAAGCTCGTTCAGTTAAAAATAAGAAATAAGTGGACATAACTAAATGGGTCTGTAATATTTTACAGTGCAGGAGAGAGAAAGGTGGCTGCATTGACCTAGTGATGAACTGAGCCGTTAGATTGTACGTTAGATAGTAGAATGCATATGCCTATAGGATATATCGTCATATGAGATGTTTTTACGTATGTCCAACCTGATGTCTACATTAAGATTGTATTACCATGTAAGGTAAAATAAGATGGTAAAACATACCTCACTGCACCCCAAGAAATGTACATATAAAAATGGGTGCTTTGCCAAAAAGCCCAGTTTTTAGTTTCTTAGTTTTTTGGTTTTTTCCTTTGACTCTTAGGCTTACTTTCTGCTCTCTTGACCGTTACCCTTGCTGTAGGGGCATCCTGTGTCTCAGAGCATTTTTGAGTGATTGAATTTAGTTCATTTTTTCATTTATTTTGTTTTTCTTGTTAACTTTTTGCTTTAAATAAAATAAAAACACCTGTGTTCGTCTTGAACAAGGTGACCCAAAATCCTTGTAAGTCGTTTTTTTCCTTTTTCTTTTTTTTCCTTTTTCTCCTTTTCCTCCACTTCACCCGTGTGAGCGGGGGACACCCCGAAAGGGGAAGTGGAGACTCCTCTTTAACCGCGTGGTTTGCAGCAACCCCGGGGACCGACCTGACAAGCAGACCTTTGATCCTCCAGCTGAGCGGAAGCCTCTGTGACCAGGGCAGAAGTGGCTGTCCAAACGTGAGTAATCAATTGTAATTATTTGGTTATAAAGATCTTCTGTGTGCTGTGTATTCCACATACGGGGGACATCTAGGTTGTCAATCAAAAGCCTCTTGTCTCGTCATCGGGTTTCCAACGTAGCGAGGACCCGTTAACGCGGGTGTGTGTGTGTCTCTCTAAAAATAATCTAAACCATAGGGAAGTATCTGAACTAACTTATTTGTACCTATAATATTTCTAATAATATAATATTTATAATATTTGAACGTATAATGTTTCAATACCTACAGTATTAAATATAGGGAAGTATCTGAAATAACTCCTTTAATATAGGCTTAACCATCCGCCCCGCTGACAGTATCTGTAACGGCTGTACGGCTGAAGAGGGCTTAGAGGTGGGGGTTATCGAGGGGGAGAAAAAGGGGTTGGCTTTAAAAGAAAAAGTGATACTATGCCTCGTCACATCGTTCCACAATATCTTTCATGAAAGTTTTGAACTGCTCTTTAATGTTTTATGTAAAGCGTTTTGAATTGCTATGTTGCTGAAATGTGCTATAGAAATAAAGTTGCTTTGCCCTACAACCTGCAGCCTGTCAGTCATTCACCAGGGCACAGAAAAATTGCTATTGTGCTTGTCTGTTTCAGAGAAAGTGTAACGTTAACCACACTAGGGCCACCTTCAACCCGTTCTTACTCCCAATTCGTCAAATACGCTTGGTCAGATACGACGCAATAAGCATCCTTAAGCATCTATATGGAACGCATCGGGCAGAGCAGCAGCTCCGCTTACCCGGTCCAAGGTAGAAGTGTGCCAAAAATGCCAAAACACATGTTGTATATGTACACATACACAAACAAAGCTATGTATCTTACTATGTAAACAAAAACCTTGGCAACAATCTACTTGTTATTTCAATTTCCTGAAAATTCTTACTAAAACTAGTCCCTTCTTACTACGGTAATTACTACGTCACTTTTGGAGTATTGTAAAAAGTACAATATTTCTCAAACATGAAGTTATAAAGTACAAGTACCTCAACATTTGGACTTAAGTACAGTACTGGAGTAAATGTACTTAGTTACTCTCCAGCCCTGAGAGCAGTGAACAGCACACAGGTGATTTCACTTCTTCTGGCTGATTCAACTCTGCTCAGGCTGAAGGTGTGCAGAGCTTAGATGGAAATTACATATACACTCATCTTTTCTTCCAATAAGAATGATGAAGCTGTCATTAGTCCCGCCCTAGCAGAAGGAAGATGTCAATCAATCAGTGTAACCCTGCCCATACAAACAGCCAGATAACCTCAAACTCCTATGTGGCTGGTTAGACTTTTAAAAGGTCAGCAGTTTCCTCCAGAGGTAAACCAAACCATGCTGAGTCACTTTTAATCTCACAACAACAAGAACACAACTTTAACACTCAGAACAATCACTCCGTTAAGTTGGAATATTATATTAAGAAAACAAGAAGCAGACAGGACAGCAGATTGGTTCTACACAGATAAGTTCACATCCTAGAAATAGATGTGTGGAACTGTAAAATGTATTTAGCAGCATGTGTGTGTGAATAACCTAATAATCTTAAATTTAATGAGTTGTCTTTGTGTCTTTGTTACATTTCATAAAGTTACTTATAACAAAGTGTAAAACCTAAAATAATTACTTAAAAGCTCAGGAAAAGAGAACGGCCTTATGTTAGTTTTAAAATAGTTCCAGTTGGTGCATGTCTTAGAAGCTGATTCCAGCAGTGGGCAACATTATGGCTACAATCCACTCAGGACCTGCAGCTAGTCAGGGTCCAACCCACGGGACAAACTTCTAAACTGTCTTTGAGTGGATTTATATGAACCACACTCTCTCTGTGTATCAGAATATAGAATATTAAATAAATACATTTTGGTTTAGTTTGAAACTGTTGAGCTGTGTCTTCCTCTTCCTCCTAAATATACAGATCAAATGTACATACTGCATATTTTCCAGCAGTTTGTCTGCTCCAAACAGTATGGGAGGTTGACGCTGTGATATGAATGATAGCTACCTAAAGTAAATATGTAATTACTAAATGCCAACATGTTTCTGGACTCGTGTTGTTTGGAGTTAACTGAAGGGGAGTGAGAAGAGCTGAGAGGTGGAGGAAACCCTGCACCGTTTTTTCTTTTTTACAAGCGAGTCCTTCAGTTTTACTGATCCGATAACATCAAGAACTTCTGGCAGCTTGTGTATTATTTGGGACAGAGGTCTTCATCTGTTGGCTACTTAAAACTGTTGTTTACTCCTGAAACTCACTCGGGCTGCAACTAACCATTATTTTAAAATGGTGAAAAATGTTGATCAGTTTCCTAAAAGCCCAAGATGACGTCCTCAAATGTCTTGTTTTGACCACAACTCACAGATATTCGGGTTACTGTCCCAGAGGAGAGAAGAAACTAGAAAATATTCACATTTAACAAGCTGACATCACACAAGTTTACCTGTTTTTGATTCAAACGGATTAAAGTAGTTGAGATGAATCTAAGAGTTGAATGTTTGCAGCTGTCTTCCTAAAGTAGAAACCTCTGATGTTGTCATTGAACTGCTGCACTTCTCCATGTGCTCTGGTTAATAATGCAGCTGCGTTGTTTGGCCACATGAGGATGCTGTTGTCCAGAGTTATCTTAGTTACAGCAGCAGAAGGTCAACGGATCGATCCCCGGTGGCAGCAAAGATGGATGTCAGATAAAGGTAGTTAAACAGAGCCATGATAACTGGAGAACAGTGGGGGGGGGGGGGTAGTAAACCATGTAGAAAGATATAGCTGTGATGTATCTAAGACAACTGAACACTAGTGCTGCCAGTTAACTTTTTATAGACTGTGGCTGCACTCAATGGTTCTGGTTCAGATAACTATTATGATTTGGCAACATAAATAAATAATAATAATAATAATAACATAATATTTATGTATATAGAACAATTACAACATGAGAAGAGCTAATTAAAAATATTTCACTTGATACCAGTGTCTCTGTGAACTGGAGCTTCTGGGGTCACAATGCTATTCACACCACAGATACACAATACCGTGCATTTATTCTTGAATCAAACATTAGTTTTTGAGTTATTAGTCTAATCCAACTTAAAGCCTACTTGACATTAAAGGTATAGTGGAGGATTTTCTTTTTCCAGGTGGATCATCAAGACTATTGGTCCTCCTGGTTGTCAATCATTCTGGTGCTATGTTTACGTAAGGCCGTGGTACGTGCACGTCCCTAGCTTTCAGGTGTATATGTGTGGTGAGCTTGAGCTACGGTTTCAGCCATTCATTGAAGCATTGAAGCTTTTGGGAGAATATTTCACACGCTGGCGTCGCGCTAAGCGTTACGCAGGTGTTTCCACTGATTCCTCAGTCGTGAATTTTCTACTCCACATGTAAAGTTTGGCTATTTGCAGAAATCCATTTAAAATCACTGCTAGTAAAAGTTGATGTAAGCTATGATTAGCGATGCTGGCCTAGCACAAGTCACACGCGCACCGCACACGGTAAACATCTCCATTTGTGAAAAGTGCAAATCTTCTTTGGGAAGTAGCTTGGGCCATGCCGACAGCAACTTGTAAACAGAGCACTCTCGTGCACACGTTTAATAGGCGTTCCCTCTCGGGAGCAGGCAGAGTGTTGCGCATGTGCATTTTTTCAAAAAGTACAGAGGGCGGTTCTTTTCTAAAATTCGGGAAAATCCTCCACAATACCTTTAATGCGTGTGACTGAATCAAAATGTAAAGTCTATAGGACCGGCTGCTGGGCTTTTAAAAACAGAAAACAAAGAAAGGGCGCCATCTTGGTTAGATATCATAAAACCTGTGATAGCTTGTTTTTTGGGGATGATTCCTGTCAGTAAAAACCTTCAACGACTGAAAACAGAGATGTGGGAGTAAAGGACAAGAGTTCATTCTGTCACTGGCAGCCGTTACAGATTACATCGATCTACAAAGCTGAATCTTACATAAGTTATTGAAATAATTGTATTAACAACAGATAATATAATAGGTTATGTGAAATTCAACAGTTTACTTTAAATGAATACCAATCAGGAGTTTCAGCTGTTTAATAAAAGGACGTTTTATTTCTCTGACAGGTTCTGGGCATCAGGACTGCTTCACAATGATGGTAACTTTAACGCTGCAACATGTTGCGATCAACAAGGAAAATGGACACAAACAAGAAGATTTGGTGACCTTAAGAAGTTCATCTGTGAGAAATAGATTCTCTGAACTCTGTGATGACAGAGGGGGTGTAGTGTTGGGATCAGCTTTGTCAAATCAGACTAATTAACATTTTGCTCAGTAGTTTATTCTGTGTTGCTAAATAACCTGGATTACATAGATATCGTCCCTCTGCCCTTCATAGTGCATAATCTGGTTAGAAGTCATGAGCCCTTAAGGCCTCTTTACAGCTGCCGTTCCCGACCTGTGGCGCGACAATGTGACGTCAAAATGACGTAGATCTCGCTGCCGTGCCAGAATTTTTTTTCAGTGGTACGCGACAGTTCGAGGGTAACCGGATGCCAGGACTCTGAGTGACTGCAAGTCTCTCTTGTAAACTTACATGTGTTAAAATGAGTCTTTTTATGATGAATGAAAGGCTTGATCTGACCAAGTACCTCATTGAATTGTTGTACAGACATTCTGAAGTATTTAAAGCGCTTCTCTTCTTCTATCATCCTCATTTGTTTCACAAGGATATTGAACTCACCATATTCATGTCTGGCGTTATTCAAAGGACAAACATTCCACCTTCTTTTCCATTTTTTTGCGAGAAGGCTCAAAAGCAGCTGTTCTTCCTCATTCATTGAGTCCAATATTATCTTAGCCACTGTTGACATTGACATTGACGTCAATGCTGCTGCCAGTTCTGCCGTTGTTTACCTTTTTCTTCTTCTAGTCTATAGAAATAGCAAAGTCGGTAGCCTTTCATCATTAGCGCCACCTTTGTTCAGGAGAAGACTGCATCTAGTGTCACGACCACCACGCAGGAGTATAAATAGTTATGGCGCTCCCATGACTTCACACTGTTGCGCGACAGGTCGGGAATGGCGAGTATACTGCTTGCTTCACTCTGTAGTCTTACAGGATTATAATAGTAAAAGCAAATAAAAACATGGCATTGCAGGTTGTCAGCTTTGAGAACATTTTACAAACACCTAAAATAAAACTCCTCCATCTCCCCTCCCTAATGCATGTTTTACAGTAGCCACAGCCAAGCTGGCGCGCACCATCTTCACATCAAAATGACCTAGATCTGGCTGGTGCGCCCGGATTTATAGTGCACGAGCAGAGGTCACGCACCACTCTTTTTTTTTCTCAGCGGCACGCAACAAAGCGGAAACAGGAAACATGAAATAGCTCCTGGGCAACTGGATGCCAGGACTCTCAGAGTGACTGCAAGCCTCTCTGGTAAACTTACTGGGTTAAGATGAGTTATTTTATGGTGAATGAAAGGCTTGATCCCACCAAGTAGCTCATCCAATCAGATCGTAGCGTTAACGTCAATGCTGCTGCCAGTTCTGCCGTTGTTTATCTTTCTCTTCTTCTTCTAGTCCGTAGAAAGAGCAAAGTCGTTAGCCTTTCCTCATTAGCGCCACCTCTGTTCAGGACAAGACTGCAACTAGTGTCGCGACCACCAGTGCGGGTATAAATAGTTACGCCGATTCCATGACGTCACATTTGTGCACACCAGCTGGGCTGCGGCTACTGCATAGTACCCTTAACTCATCCCTACAACCTATCAAATCAAAAAATGATTCATGTCTTACGCTGCAGCTGGTATTCTTGTATTTGTATCTTATTCCATTGTAGCCTGTTCTGATTTTTTTATTTCTTTCATGAAAGTTTTTAACTGCTCTTGAATTGCATTGTAGCTGGAATGTGCTATAGAAATAAAGTTGCTTTGCCCTACGACCTGCAACCTGTCAGTCAGTCACCAGGGCACAAAGAGACTTTTAGCGTCAATAACAAACACCAAAGACACCTGACCAAGCGTCTGTATGTGACGCCATGGGAGGGAGAATGTGTTGTTATATTATACTGCAGCGAACGCTGTCTGCGTGGCGTTTTGAAAAGTTTAACCACACTTGGCTTCATTGGCATTAACGTGACTCACTGCGACTTGAACAAGCTGCAGAGGGAACATAGTTTACTCCATCTGCTCCACAGCTCTGTGTGTGTGTGTGTGTGTGTGTGTGTGTGTGTGTGTGTGTCAGAGCTGAGCCCCACTATCTGTGAAATATGCAGAGAGGAATAAGGAGATTGCGCTTACGTATGAGCTCTCAGGTACCGAGATTTGGCACGATTGATATTATGTGAATTTATCCCCGGTAATACCGGCCTAATCCGGTTGGTACCCTGAAAAGTACAGAGTTTGGTACCCAACCCCACCCTAAACCCATCAAGGGTTGAAGGTGTTTCAGAGGTACTGCAGTGGCTCTGGGAGGGTTTTATCTCTGGAAGGTAACGGACATCCGGCCGATAAGAGTGTAATCCGGCGGATTTTCCATCGGCAACTGAGCAAATGAAAATAGATATAGACTAGTTTAACGACAACTTTTTATTTAATAATCTCAAAAGTGTTTATAACAACATCTGGACGTTTCAGATCCAGCAAAGGCAGATCTCAAAAAACGTCCAGGTTCAGTTTGAGTTTTCCCAGTTTTCCCAGTAGGTCCAGTCCGGTCCGAGCAGCCAGCAGAGACACCATGTCGTTGCAGCCGGAGTTCACCGCCACGTCGTACGCTGTCTGCCCGCCGCCGTTCCTCCACCGCACACCGGCCTGACAGCTGGAACCCACACCAGACACATCTCTTCTTTATCTACATTAATCATGTATTAGACCTGTCCAGACACCAGACACATCTCTTCTTTATCTACATTAATCATGTATTAGACCTGTCCAGACACCAGACACATCTCTTCTTTATCTACATTAATCATGTATTAGACCTGTCCAGACACCAGACACATCTCTTCTTTATCTACATTCAGTCATGTATTAGAGCTGTCCAGAATACGCCACTGGGACATCCTGTTGTGTTCTTTAATCACCAAATGTAGACTTTATATTTCACTGTTCCTGTTTTCTATCAGATCGTTTATAGATCTCAACAAAAAGCCGCAAAAATTTCAGAAAAAAATAATTTAAACGTCAAAACACTTAAGCACAAAAAAGCGAAGAAACTTGAACCTTTTGAACAGCTCAAAACAGGATTTCAGTTTGTTTTTAACTCTCTGAGACGAGACATCAGAACTACAACTCTGCTCTGAGTCATTTAGTGTCTTTTAACTCATCATGTGTTTCTGTTTATTGGGCATTTGTGTCTCTTTGTGTTGGTTATGCGTCTATAGTCATGTGACTGGTTAACGGAGGCGTGGCCTGGTATAAGCAGATGTTTACAGCATCTGGATGATTCTGCCGGGCTGATGGCCCTCAATCAGTAGTGTAGACTAGAGGGCAGTAGTGTGGACTAGAGGGCAGTAGTGTGGACTAGAGGGCAGTAGTGTA
Organism: Perca fluviatilis; assembly: GCF_010015445.1. Classification (NCBI taxonomy): domain Eukaryota; kingdom Metazoa; phylum Chordata; class Actinopteri; order Perciformes; family Percidae; genus Perca; species Perca fluviatilis. The sequence goes on along the minus strand of NC_053112.1, from coordinate 3,258,792 downwards.
GACTGGAGGGCAGTAGTGTGGACTAGAGGGCAGTATTGTAGACTGGAGGGCAGTAGTGTAGACTAGAGGGCAGTAGTGTGGACTAGAGGGCAGTAGTGTAGACTAGAGGGCAGTAGTGTGGACTAGAGGGCAGTAGTGTAGACTAGAGGGCAGTAGTGTGGACTAGAGGGCAGAGGGCAGTAGTGTAGACTAGAGGGCAGAGGGCAGTAGTGTGGACTAGAGGGCAGAGGGCAGTAGTGTGGACTAGAGGGCAGTAGTGAGGACTAGAGGGCAGTAGTGTGGACTAGAGGGCAGTAGTGTAGACTAGAGGGCAGTAGTGTGGACTAGAGGGCAGAGGGCAGTAGTGTAGACTAGAGGGCAGTAGTGTGGACTAGAGGGCAGAGGGCAGTAGTGTAGACTAGAGGGCAGTAGTGTGGACTACAGGGCAGTAGTGTAGACTGGAGGGCAGTAGTGTAGACTAGAGGGCAGTAGTGTGGACTAGAGGGCAGTAGTGTAGACTAGAGGGCAGTAGTGTGGACTAGAGGGCAGTAGTGTAGACTAGAGGGCAGTAGTGTGGACTAGAGGGCAGAGGGCAGTGAAGGTGTAGACTAGAGGGCAGAGGGCAGTAGTGTAGACTAGAGGGCAGAGGGCAGTAGTGTGGACTAGAGGGGGCAGTAGTGTGGACTAGAGGGGCAGTAGTGAGGACTAGAGGGCAGTAGTGTGGACTAGAGGGCAGTAGTGTAGACTAGAGGGCAGTAGTGTGGACTAGAGGGCGTAGAGGGCAGTAGTGTAGACTAGAGGGCAGTAGTGTGGACTAGAGGGCAGAGGGCAGTAGTGTAGACTAGAGGGCAGTAGTGTTGACTAGAGGGGCCTAGTGTAGACTAGAGGGGCAGTAGTGAGGACTAGAGGGCAGTAGTGAGGACTAGAGGGGCAGTAGTGTAGACTAGAGGGCAGTAGTGAGGACTAGAGGGCAGAGGGCAGTAGTGTAGCTACAAGGGGCAGTAGTGTGGACTAGAGGGCAGTAGTGTGAGACTAGAGGGCAGTAGTGGGACTAGGGGCAGTAGTGTAGACTAGAGGGCAGTAGTGTAGACTAGAGGGCAGTAGTGAGGGACTAGAGGGCAGTAGTGAGGACTAGAGGGCAGAGGGCAGTAGTGTAGACTAGAGGGCAGTAGTGAGGACTAGAGGGCAGAGGGCAGTAGTGTAGACTAGAGGGCAGTAGTGAGGACTAGAGGGCAGAGGGCAGTAGTGTAGACTAGAGGGCAGTAGTGTAGACTAGAGGGCAGTAGTGTGGTTGAAAGTGTCTGCTGGTTCTTACTGAGAGCGCTGCTGTCGGCAGATCTCTCCGTGACGCTGCTCAGAGTCTCGGTCCGACCTGCAGGATCAGCACCGTCTGTTGCTGGACCCACCTGAGAACACACCTGACTTTACTCCAGTGTTTCTGCAACATGTCCACCCTTTAGGTCAGTGGTTCCCAACTGTTCTTCCTTGGCGCCCCCCTACTTATGTCTAAGAAAAGCTGAGCCCCGGAAACGCCAAGTTGAGGTAACTCTCCAGATAGAGCCTTACTTTCTTCGTTGATACAGAGCAGTTATCAGCACTTTGACGTTTCTCCGCATGTTTCATTCATAAAATAGTGATGCCATGGCGGCAGGAAAGACCAGGATGATAACAGCTAGCAGCTAGCAGCTAACAGCTGATAGCAGCTGACAGCTAACAGCTGACCTGATGACAGCAAGGGCCACAGGTTAAGAGGTCCTGGAGATTTAGGGTCCCAGGTTAAGAGGTCCTGGAGATTTAGGGTCCCAGGTTAAGAGGTCCCGGAGGTTTGGCCTACTAAGTAGCCTGTCTACAATTTTAAGCGAGAACAAAAATATATAGTGTTTATACAGACTTTTGTATACATCATATATTCTAGTGTATTATCATAATTTGTTTAACATGTGCAAATATTTATTTTTTTACCTTAAACCAGATAAAGACTTGCGCCCCCCCCTGTGATCTTTGCCGTCCCCCTAAGGGGTGCCCGGACCCCAGGTTGGGAACCACTGCTTTAGGTTACAGACCTGTGGTTCTTCCCGTGCAGACGACACAAAGCTGACGGTCACGCTGACCTCGTAGCGATCTTCCTGGATCACGGCAGAAACCATCTGAAGGAGAACGCCACACGTCAGCTGACACACAGGAAGTAAAGCCCTGCAGCTGGACATGTGACTATGATCACAGGGTCAAAATTTTAAATGAAAACTTGTCAACACTTGTCACTTTACCCAACATTTTTTGTCGATTTTTTCCCGTGATCTTTTCCAACATTTTTGTCACTTTATTTCAACGTTCTTTTGTCATTTTTCTTTTCTTCAAATACGATAAAATTAAATAAACAACCAAATTCAATAAAAGTAGTGAACTGATCATTTATTTTATTTGTGGAGACCGTTATATGGAACCTTTTTTTTGACAATGTGGTTGAAAGAAACCCAAATTTCTGATATAGAAACTTTTTGAAAATGGGTCAAATGTGACCCGAGGACACCAGGTTAATACTTTAACTACATGTTCCTGATCACATTTACACACATTTACTGCAGTAACATTCTCACTGCAGGACTTTTACTGTAACAGAGTATTTACAGTGTGGTATTTTAGTAATCTTTCCACCGCTGTGTAGCCTACTCATTGTTCTGCTACAGCTCCACTAATCCTACTTCCTGGTCTGTTTCCTCGCGCTGAACACACACAGAAACACAAACAGTTTTAAACACGTCATACCGCGCGTGTCCGTTATTAAATAACTAATAAAATAACTAATAATTATCTTCTTACTTGAGATCAGAGATGAGATGAACCAACGTGATGCTGCTTCGCTCCGAGTCCTGCGGCCGTGTACCGAAGCGTCACCATAGCAACGAGTCAGAAAAACCATTGACCTGCGTAGTTACAACATCCGGGCTGTGGGACGCGTCTCCGCCCGCCGCCATCTTGAGACGGAGTTGTAGCTGGATTGAATTCTCCGGTGGGATGTCCTGTGTACGTTCCTCCTTATGAACTACAGAAATGTACTACTGATTATGATGTTTTTCTTGTGTAGCATAAAGAGACTACAGCTGCATGTTAAGCACTGACAATAAATGAACCATGAACCATATACAGCAGGGGTCTTCAACACTTTTTAAGCCAAGGACCCCCTAACTGAAAGAGAGATGGAACAGGGATCCCTGCTACGTAGAAAATGAAGTTGCATATTAAACTGGGCCTACAATAACATGTAGGGCGGCCTAAAGCCTTCATACCTTTGTTTGCATAGGCTATTAAAATAGCCTAATAATTGTTTTCATGATTTTATAAATCATGTTTTAATGTTAAAAATACATGTAGCAAAGTTAATCCTTAGAATTATCTGTATCTGTGGATGGCTACCTTAGTTACTACCTTGCCTATAGGCCAGTATGCCTATTATCAGTTGGGATTCATATTTGCTAATGTGGAACGATGTGACAGTTATCGAGGCATAGTATCGCTTTTTCTTTTAAAGCCAACCCCCTCCCCCTCGATAACCTCTTCTGCCCTACGGGCCGTTACAAGATACTGTCAGCGGGGCGATGGTTAAGCCTATATTAGAGGAGAGTTTTTTCAGATACTTCCCTAACGTTTTAATACCGTAGTATACATTATAGGTTCAAATATTATAAATATTGTATTATAACTATTAATAGGTTCAAAGGAATTAATTGAAATACTTCCCTATTTCTTAGATTATTTTTAGAGAGACACACACACCCCCGCACTGGCGGGTTCTCGCTACAGTGGAAACCCGATGAAGAGACAAGAGGCTTTTGATCGACAACCTAGATGTCCCCCGTATGTGAAATACACAGCACACAGAAGATCTTTATAACCAAACAATTACAATTGATTACTCACACTCGAACAGCCACTTCTGCCTTGGTCACAGAGGTTTCCGCTCAGCTGGAGGATCAAAGGTCTGCTTGTCAGGTCGGTCCCCGGGGTTGCTGCAAACCGCACGGCTAAAGAGGAGGCCACCACTTCCTTTTTCGGGGGGTCCCCGCTCACGCAGGCAAGTGACAAAAAAGAAGAAAAAGGGGGAAAAAAAGAAAGAAAGTCTTCTAAAAGAGCAAAAAAAGACTCACAAGGCTTTTTGGGTCACCTTGCTTAAGAAGAACACAGGCGGTTTTATTATTAAAAAAAAAAAAAAAAAAGTTAACAAGCAAACAAAATAAAATACTCTAAGACAGAGTCTTGGTCAAAAAACAGAAAACGAACCCAAGGGATCAAGCGAGCGAGCGGGCGAGCCGCTTTTTGACAAAACACCCGTTTTTATAGGTACATTTCTTGGGGTTCAGCCCCCCATCACAGCGAGGTGTGTTTTATCACATTTGTTTCACCTTACATGGTAATACAGTCGTAAATCAAGCATCAGGTTGGATATACGTAAAACCATCTCATATGACAATATTTCCTTTATACATATGCATGTTGCTATCTAACATAGAATCTAACGGATCGGTTCATCACTAGGTGAATGCAGTAACCTCTTTTACCCCTGTGCATCCAGAGCCTAACCCCCAAGTGCATGTATACAAGGCCCCAACAGCACTTCCTCTTTCCAGCTGTGCAGGTTCAGACAGACAGTTACACAAAGCAACTTATGCATCTGAAGCCTCTTGCAGACACTTCCTCTTCACGACTGCAGGGTCAAATAGGCAGCTTTACACAGTAACTCACACTAAAATGTCTCTAAGCATGTTTATAGTAATATCAGTAACACAAAAACTTAGCATGATCATATTTCTAAAGGCACATCAGTACTCACACACCAAAATCAAAGGCAGTATTATAGTTTCAAGAGCAAAAATATATTTTAGCTGTTTTTGGGTTAACTCATGTCAAAAGCAGAAGCACAGTCTCCACTGTTCTTGAGCTGATACATTTCAAACGCAGAAGAATAGTTTTAGCTGTCTTTTGGATTAATACAAATACATTTCAAAAGGCAAAAATATTTCAAAAAGCAGAAATAGTTTTTAATTGTTTTTTGGATTTTCACATACTCTCGTTCAACACTAATAATATGTTGGATTCATGTTAGGACTTTTAAATTTTTGAAAAAAAATTAAAAACTTAACAATAATTTGGAGGCCCCCCTGCATTTACTCTGAGGACACCCTAGGGGTCCCGGACCCCCTGTTGAAGACCCCTGATATACAGTTTAAAACAGTTTAAAGTCTAAATAATTACATATCAGATCCCTGGATCACTTCCCAGTCAGTATGGACCAGAGGAACGATTCCAGCCAGCGACATTACGAATCCCACTATGGCCACGCCAAGACCCGCCCTTCAATAGCATTCACACACTACTATTGGCCAGGCGTCCATGCTTACACGTACAGGTCCTATCCCCTGACCAATCCCCTAACCCTAACCTTAACCACTCGAGGTGAAATGCCTAACCCTAACCAATCAAGCTGCTTCGTAGGGCGGGTCTTGGCGTGGCCATAGTGGGATTCGTAATTTTGCTTCCAGCCACCAACTATCAGCATACATGTAAGGTCATGAGTAGACCACCAGGAGGCACTGCTGTTATGTCTATTACAGCGAGAGTTCAGCAATTCTGTTTGTTATTGGAAAATAACCATTTAAAACCACCCGTTAAGTTAATTTGTTCAAACATTGAGTTTATTTAAGCATCAATCTACAGTTTGTGATGACAAGAAATATAAATTAGTGGTTTTATTTACTGATTTAAAAGTGAAACATCAGCATTTAAGTTGACTTCATTTTTTATTTAATAATTCATAAACTATGTATTATTTTCAAGTTTAAATTGTGTTGTGGATAGGCCTGCACGATATTGGAAAAAATTTACATGAGACTGTAATTTTTACAAGAAGACATGAATAGCCCTATTTGGAACTACTGGGGCGATTTTGTAGGAGAGGGCATCTACATAGAAAATTAAAATTAAAAAGGAAATGTTCTTATGTGAACCATTATTTGCTGAATTTTAATGCTTTACAAACACCAGAGCCGGTGAGTGCTGTGACTACTCTTCTGAAGAGATTTTGGAGAGGGACATTAGATAGTTAAATACACTGGTTGACTGACATGACACCATTGTATTAATATAATACTATCATCCATCCATCCATCAATCTTCTTCCGCTTATCCGGTGTCGGGTCGCGGGGGGAGCAGCTCCAGCAGGGGACCCCAAACTTCCCTTTCCCGAGCCACATTAACCAGCTCTGACTGAGGGATGCCAAGGCGTTCCCAGGCCAGGTTGGAGATATAATCCCTCCACCTAGTCCTGGGTCTTCCCCGAGGCCTCCTCCCAGCTGGACGGGCCTGGAGCACCTCCCTAGGGAGGCGCCGAGGGGGCATCCTTACCAGATGCCCGAACCACCTCAACTGGCTCCTTTCGATGCGAAGGAGCAGCGGCTCTACTCCGAGCTCCTCACGGATGACTGAGCTTCTCACCCTATCTTTAAGGGAAACGCCAGCCACCCTCCTGAGGAAACCCATTTCAGCCGCTTGTACCCTGGATCTTGTTCTTTCGGTCATGACCCAGCCTTCATGACCATAGGTGAGGGAATGAAAACTGACCGGTAGATCGAGAGCTTTGCCTTCTGGCTCAGCTCTCTTTTTGTCACAACGGTGCGATAAATTGAATGTAATACCGCACCTGCTGCGCCGATTCTCCAACCAATCTCCCGCTCCATTGTCCCCTCACTCGCGAACAAAACCCCAAGGTACTTGAACTCCTTCACTTGGGGTAAGGACTCATTCCCTACCTGGAGAAGGCATTCCATCGGTTTCCTGCTGAGAACCATGGCCTCAGATTTAGAGGTGCTGATCCTCATCCCAGCCGCTTCACACTCGGCTGCGAACCGATCCAGTGAGGGCTGAAGGTTACAGGCCGATGATGCCATCAGGACCACATCATCTGCAAAGAGCAGCGATGAGATCCCCAGCCCACCGAACTGCAACCCCTCCACACCCCGACTTACTGCCGAGAACCCGGACACAGCTCTCACTTTGGTCGTACAGAGATTGGATGGCCCTGAGAAGAGACCCCCTCACCCCATACTCCCGCATCACCTCCCACAGTATCTCCTGGGGGACCCGGTCATACGCCTTCTCCAGATCCACAAAACACATGTAGACTGGTTGGGCATACTCCCAGGCTCCCTCCAGGATCCTTGCAAGAGTAAAGAGCTGGTCCGTTGTTCCACGACCAAGACGGAATCCGCATTGTTCCTCTTCAACCTGAGGTTCGACTATCGACCGAACTCTCCTTTCCAGCACCTTGGAGTAGACTTTACCAGGGAGGCTGAGAAGTGTGATACCCCTGTAATTGGCACACACCCTCTGGTCCCCCTTTTTGAAAAGGGGAACCACCACCCCGGTCTACCACTCCTTTGGCACTGTCCCAGACTTCCACGCAATGTTGAAGAGACGTGTCAACCAAGACAGCCCCTCCACACCCAGAGCTTTAAGCATTTCTGGACAGATCTCATCAATCTCTGGGGCTTTGCCACTGTGGAGTTGTTTGACTTCCTCAGTGACTTCCGCCTGGGAAATTGACAACAATCCCCCATCATCCTCCAGCTCTGCCTCTACCATAGAGGGCGTATTAGTTGGATTTAGGAGTTCCTCAAAGTGCTCCTTCCACCGCCCTATTACCTCCTCAGTTTATGCCCCCAGCCTCCACAGGGATGCACGAAAAGCTCCGCCGGAGGTGTGAGTTGAAAGTCTGTTGGACAGGGGCCTCCTCCAGACGTTCCCAATTTACCCGCACTACCCGTTTGGGCTTACCAGGTCTGTCCAGAGTCTTCCCCCACCCCCTGACCCAACTCACCACCAGATGGTGATTGTTTGACAGCTCCGTCCCTCTCTTCACCCGAGTGTCCAAAACATACGGCCTCAGATCAGATGAAACGATTATAAAATCGATCATTGACCTTTGGCCTAGGGTGCTCTGGTACCAAGTACACTTATGAGCATCCCTATGTTCATTATAGACAATCCATGACTAGCACAGAAGTCCAACAACAAACAACCACTCTGGTTTAGATCAGGGAGGCCGTTCCTCCCAATCACGCCTCTCCATGTGTCTCCATCATTGCCCACGTGTGTGTTGAAGTCCCCCCCGACAGAACTATGGATTCCCCACTGGAGCCCATGCAGGACTCCACCAAAAGCTCTCCAAGAAGGCCGAATATCTCAACCCCTGTTTGGTGCATATGCACAAACAACAGTCAGAGTTATCCCACCCACAACCTACAGGCATAGGGAGGCGACCCTCTCGTCCACCGGGTAAACTCCAACGTGAGCGCCCCAGCCGGGGCTTGTGAGTATCCCCACACCCGCCCGGCGCCTCACACCCTGGGCAACTCCGGAGAAGAAAAGAGTCCAACCCCTATCCAGGAGTATGGTTCCAGAACTGAGACTGTGCGTAGAGGTAAGCCCCACCAGATCTAACCGGTAGCGCTCCACCTCCCGCACCAGTTCCGGCTCCTTCCCCCACAGAGAGGTGACATTCCACGTCCCCAGAGCCAGCGTCTGCTGCCCGGGTCTGGCCCGTCAAGGACCCTGACCTTCACTGCCACCCATGTGGCAGCGCACCCGACCCCAGCGGTTCCTTCCACAGGTGGTGGGCCCATGGGATGACAATTAAAATCCCCTCCTAAAAATAAAAACATCTTCAATATTAACTGCACTTAAAGCATTGTTTACAACCTGTAAAAAACACATTCTATCAGTTCCTGTAGTAGGAGCATACACATTCATAAAAATCAACATCAACAGCCTTCACCACCATCAGTCTGCCCTCCACCACATGCTCTACTTCAATAGAGACTGGTGAAAAACTTTTTGAAAAGAGGATGCCCACCCCCCAGAGAGATGGAGGGAGAGATGGAGGGATGGAGGGATGGAGAGATGAAGAGAGAGACGGGGAGGGAGAGAGAGAGAGAGAGAGGGATGGAGGGAGGGAGGGAGAGAGAGAAATAAGGAGGAAGAGAGAGAGAGGGAGAGAGAGAAAGGAGGGAGGAAGAGAGAGGGAGAGAGAGAAAGGAGACAGAAAGAGAGAGAGAGGGATAGACTGAGAAAGAGGGAGAGAGAGGGAGAGAGAGAAGGAGGGAGAGACAGAGAGAGAGGGAGAGAGAGACTTCTAGTGAGTTATAAGTGATGATTGAGAGGGTTACTTTTGTATGAGTCTATCAATAGTTTTTAGTGAAATGCTGACTAGTAGACCTATTAAATAAACCTGAGCATCAGTCCCATGGATGACGTCTGAAGATGAGGCTGGAGAGACGGGGACCAGAGTCAGCTTTGAAACCACCGACAGAGGAGCTGCAACAAAAAGTCTCACTCTAAACATTATAAATGTCATAAAGATTTAAAATGTGTTAAGCTCTCACAGGCCTGAATAGCTACTGTAGTTTAATGTTCGTGACTGAATCAAAATGTAAAGTCTATATGACCGGCTGCTGGGCTTTTAAGAACAGACTCTAGCTGCAGAAACCAAAGAAAGGGCGTCATCTTGGTTAGATATCATAAAACCTGTGATAGCTTGTTTTTTAGGGGATGATTCCTGTCAGTAAAAACCTTCAATGACTGAAAACAGGAGTACTGGACAAGGGTTCATTCTGTCACTGGCAGCCATTACAGATTACATCGATTTACAAAGCTGAATCTTAAATGAGTTATTGAAATAAGTGTTTTAATAACAGTTATAAATATGTTGTGTGAAATTCAAAAGTTTACTTTAAATGAATACCAATCAGAGTTTCAGCCCTGTTTAATAAAAGGACGTTTTATTAAACTTTAAAATTAAATTTATTTCTCTGACAGGTTCTGGGCATCAGGACTGCCTCATGATTATGGTAACTTTACCGCTGTAACATGCTGCGATCAACAAGGAAAATGGAGACAAAGACAAAAAGGAAGATATGGCCCTAAGAAGTGGATCTGTGAGAAAGAGATTCTCTGAACTCTGTGATGACAGAGGGGGGTGTAGTGTTGGGATCAGCTTTGTCAAATCAGACTAATTAACATTTTGCTCAGTAGATTATTCTGTGTTGCTAAATAACCTGGATTAGATAGATACCGTCCCTCTGCCCTTCATAGTGCACAATCTGGTTAGAAGTCATGAGCACTTACTCTGTAGTCCTACAGGATTATAATAGTACAAGCTAATAAAAACATGGAATTGCAGGTTGTCAGCTTTTGAGCATTTTACCCACCACCCAAAATAAAACCCCTCCCTACCAGCTGGTATTCTTGTATTTGTATCTTATTCCATTGTAGCCTGTTCTTATTTTCTTTATTTCATTCATGAAAGTTTTTAACTTCTCTTTAATGTTTTATGTAAAGTGTTTTGAATTGCCTTGTTGCTGAAATGTGCTATAGAAATAAAGTTGCTTTGCGCTACGACCTGCAGCCTGTCAGTCAGTCACCAGGGCACAGAGAGACTTTTAGCGTCAATAACAAACGCCAAAGACACCTGACCAAGCGTCTATATTTGACGCCATGGGAGTGAGAATGTGTTGTTATATTATTTTGCAGTGGACGCTGTCTGCGTGGCGTTTTGAAACGTGGAACCACACTTGGGACGGCTTTATTGGCATTAACGTGACTCGAACTTGACTTGAACAAGCTGCAGAGGCAACGTAGTTTGCTCCATCTGCTCCGCAGCTCTGTGTGTGTGTGTGTGTGTGTGTGTGTGTGTGTGTGTGTGTGTGTGTGTGTGTGTGTGTGTGTGTGTGTGTCTGTGTGTCAGAGTTGAGCCCCTCTATCTGTGAAATATGCAGAGAGGAATAAGGAGATCACACTTACGTATCAGCTCTCAGGTACCGAGATTTGGCACGATTGATATTATGCAAATTGGGTTAAGTGGCCAGCAAGGTGCCAAATCTTAGACCGTGTCCACGGTAGTGACAGGATCAGAGAAAACTAAAAACTATGTCACTCACAGATAAATTATCTTCTTATTTAATGTGGGCAAAACACAAACACGTTTTCAGGATTTCTTACTAAATGGGACGGTTACTAGGTTACTAAAATAATAACGCAAGAAGCATGAAACCCGTTTTACTTAATGTTACCTCTGTGCGGGCCAGCACTCAAACACACTCCTCTCTCGCTGATTGGCTGTCAGCTCCGCTGGGGAAATGTCAGCACATGCTGCATGGATTCCATCCAAGAAAACTGTCCATATCACGTTAAAGAGAAGCCATTGTTGTTGTGGTAACTTTTAACAGTACATTGATTCAGGGTGCGAACTATGGGGGAGCTAGAGGGAGCTAGGCTCCCCTTAATAAGACATGGGCTCCTGATTTCAATTTTGTGTAATTTGATCATCGTGGATTATTCTGTGCAAAATTGCAAAAATATCATTCATTCATGCATACGGCGATTTAACCACCTAAAACAATAAAGATAACTATACTATATACTATACTATACATGCTGTTTTTGTCATGAGCATCAAGGCGCTGCGGTGAAAATTCAGCTCATGTTTCGTACATGATAACTCAAAGACTCGTAGAAAAAATATAAACGTTGGAGGCCATTAATTGGCGCGCAAAGTCCTTGAAATCCATTCTGCAGTTAGCATCATATAGCCATGGCAAATAGAAAACAAGGCAGTTTAATTGATTTTGGTTTTACTAAGAAACTGTGTAGCGATGGACGTTACATACGACCAATTCACCTCCCGTCGGGTGACAACGCCAGAAGAAGCTGAAGAAATAATGTCCTCTCTGGCTGAAGATGGTGGTGGACAGCTCGTCAGAGGCCGGTCATAACCCTAACCCCTCTCGCTCCTCTCTCCCGTTAAACTGCAACAGCCAGCAGTGGAGAGACTGGAAGAGCCCATATACATGGCTGTTTGTTAACCCTTGTATCATCTTTAACCCTTGAGAGAGATTTCTATTGGTTGATGGAATAGCTGACAGTATGATGCCTTTGCATCTTGAGCAAAGTCACACTTGGCCATTGGCTGCATCCTTTCAGAATAGATACAAGTAACAGCTGCATGTTTTTCACTTCACCTTTTCACATTTTAATAGCAAAGTTCTTCTTTATTTTCAGGCTGGAGGCAATTCCAGGTGCAACTCCCAATACACTTTTGTTTGCAGAGTAAAGTTGAAGCTCAAATGGAACATGTTAGAGACTGTTTCCCCTGCAGGGAGATCACAAACTAAAATGTAAGTGTTGCTCCTCCAAAAGGCCTCAGTAACAGTAACTACAGTCTGCACACACTGTGGACACACAGCACTCTGTTCAAATGCTAACATGATCCTGGCAAACCGGTTAAGGATGGAAGCTTGGGGTGTCGCTTAGGTCTAATTGAACCGAGGAATTATGGTATTCTTCGGTAGCCTGAGTAACTTTAACCGTTGTTCATGTGAAATGTCAAAGCCAGCCTGATGCTTTGTTTATAGACTATTTGTGGGTGGCTGTTTGCTGTTTGACCTATCAATTCCTGTCGATAAAGTACAATAGGGTAAATCCTGTATAGTGCATACACATGTAGCTGTTATGTATTATTTGTAAGTCATTGTAAGTCACAAGCGCACGGCCAGTGCCACCCTGGCCCACCCACTTTACTGACTACGCGCCTGATTTCACAGTTCTGGAGCATTTGATTGGCTCTGGTCCCCCAGGTGTGGACCTGTCAGAGTGTCTGCAGTACCCAGACTTCAGCGTGGTCGCTCTCTATAAGAAAGTGGTGATCGGCTTTGGTTTCATGGTTCCTGACGTCAAGTACAACGAGGCGTACATCTCCTTCCTGCTGGTCCATCCCGAGTGGAGGCAAGCAGGCATCGGCACCTTCATGATCTACCACCTCATCCAGGTGAGTCAGACATGATCTACCACCTCATCCAGGTGAGGAGAGCTGCAGAGTAGAGGGTGACACAGGAATCAATTGTCGCTCCCATCCCATCCTGAGCACACGTAAATACTCCCATCATGTCCTGATAACCTGAAAGTTATCAGACTCTGTTGCCCCCCTTTAGCATTTTTGGTTAATCACGGTCAAATCACTGAGGTTGCCTCGGAAATTTAGGCTGCACTATACATGCATTACCTACAGACCTAGGTAACATGCATTACCTGCAGGCCTAGGTAGCATGCATTATCTGTAGGCCTAGGTAGCATGCATTACCTGTAGACCTAGGTAGCACCTGCAGGTCTATAGGTAACATGCATTAACTGCAGGACTAGGTAACATGCATTACCTGCAGACCTAGGTAACATGCATTACCTGCAGGTCTAGTTAACATGCATTACCTGCAGGCCCAGGTAATATGCATTACCTGCAGGCCTAAACTATACATACATTACCTGCAGGCCTAGGTAACATGCATTACCTGCAAACCTAGGTAGCATGCATTACCTGTAGACCTAGGTAGAATGCATCACCTGCAAGCCTACACTATACATGCATTGCCTGCAGGCCTACACTATACATGCATTACCTGCAGCCCTACATTATACATACATTACCTGCAGGTAGGGATGTAACGATTACTGGTGTAATGGTAAACCACAGTAAAAATGTTGACGGTTTTCATTTAAAATATTCTTATTATCGCGGTGGATTACCACGGTGTGGAAACCCTGTGTTTAATTATTCCCAGCTTCATCCGAGGCTCCTAAAGTTGGCCTGCAGGTCTGCAGGTAATGCATGTTACCTAGGCCTGCAGGTCTTTCTCCTGTCTGAGTGCACTGCGACAGTGTAGCAGCTGTTTAACAGACTTATTTCTTTTTAATTCTTTCCCGTTTTCAGACTTGTTGAAGTGATGTGGGTAGCCCAGAACTTAAGTTAAAACTATTCTGTAGCTTGCTAAACTGTCATGGGTTTTACTGCCTCGCTATCTTCAATAAGTGTTCTGTTACGATGTGGAATTATCCCATGTTATGACGTGACTTATATTTGTAGATAGAGAGATAGAGAGAGAGAGAGAGAGAGAGAGAGAGAGAGAGAGAGAGAGAGAGATTATCGCCTTGATAATATTGCTGTTGCTGTGTTTCTTATTGCATAGCTGATAGATGTGCAGATTGTTTAATATTACTTGTGCAGCCACATGTTGATATTGAGGTTATGTTAGGGCAATTTGCTAGCAACGTGCAATCGCCAGTAAACAGACTAGCCTGTGGAGCCACATGCTTAGCTATTAATAATGGTGTATTACACTGTTTAGTCCATTATGGATATGTGTGCTGTAATAGATGTGGCTTATTCTCAGTTTTGTGTTACTGAGCATTGAGCAATATGTTGCATTTATGTTAATTATTACAGAGAAATTAATGTAATTCTTAGTATTGTTTCTTGTTATATGCTGGTGGCTATAACATTTAGTTTTGGTAAATAATGTTCATAGTAAGTCAGATGTTTATTAATGTGCATTATTATTTTCTTATATTTCAGAACCACATCCAACTTCACATGTAACGTCAAATACAACTTCATAGTTAACTTCATGTTGGAGTTGTAAATAAATCTGCCTGGATCTCAGAGTCAGATCTCTCTGGTTCAGGTTCTTACCGGACCCCCTACAGTGGGCCGGTGTTTCAGCAGCCAGTTTGCAATAGTTTTTACAAGCCTATTGCCTATATTTTTGTAATTTAATGAACACGGTTACACTTTTTGAAACTATTTCAGCTTGTGTAGGCCTATCAGTGCTTTCTGAACATACTGAACACATTTTTAAAAATACCGTGATAATACTGAAAACTGTGATAATTTTGGTCACTATAACCTTGAGGTTACATTTTCATACTGTTACATCCCTACCTGCAGGCCTAGGTAACATGCATTACCTGCAGACCTAGGCGATTTCATTACTTCATTCCTAACGGAGATCTTCTCACACTCAAAACACACATTTATCGATTTAGGGTAGGTTAGAAGAATCACTGCCTTCAACATACTAAGTAGCCTAGGAATGCCTTGTAATCTTTACGCACTCACCGCATTGCAGCGGCATTTTTTATTTAATCTCCGGCTCCGTCTGCTCCCGTTGATTTCTCTGCTCTATTCTGTCCTATCACGTTACCGGACAGTGAGATTGACTCCCGTGACCCACGGGAGTCCCGAAAAATTGTCACCCTCTATTGCAGTGATTAATCAACTCTTTGTGGAGACTCTGCCCACTGCTGGCAGTAATATTTGTGTGTCTCAGACCTGATGTTTGTGTGTGCATGTGTGTGTGTGTGAGACGTGCATGGGGAAGGACGTGACGCTGCACGTTCGGCCAGTAATCCCGCTTTGCTGCTTTATCAGAAGTTTGGTTTCAAAGCGGAGGAATACATCCTGGACTTCTATGATAAATACTATCCGGTGGAGAGCACCGAGTGGCCGCGCCTCTTTCTCCACCTGAGATGCTGAGAACAGAAAAATTTAATATTTTGAGGAAAAATAGTCTGATTTGGAAAATGTAAAACTTTGATTATTTTAAGATTCGGGCTCAGGACTATAAGGAGGAGGAAAACAAAACAAGTCACAAAATGTTTTGGGAAAAAAAACTCGTTCTAGTTGGAGAATAAATGTCAGAATATTACAAGAAAAAAAGTCTGAAGATTTCAGACAAAAGTTGAAATATTTTGCTGTGGTATCCAAGTCCCGACCACACGCCCACAGGGCCAATCAGGAGTCAGTCCCAGCTGTCAATCATGAGGTTTCAGCCTGTTTTTATAGCATCAAATAACTAATAAAAAGCCAACGGACATTCTGATCAAACATCAGAACTTCCTAAAGTGACAGAAACTTTTATTTCACACATGCTTTGAGTTCTGTTAGTACTGAAGAGATGGTTTCAGTCTGCAGCGCCATGCCTGGCTCAAAGGCACCCGGGCAGTATCTGCTGAAGGGGGGGGAGTTATTACAGCGGTGACTCTCCGACAAAACTGACTCAATCAAACTGTACTTTTGTTATGTTATGATAAAGAAATGTGACTGTTTTATGGCTTTTCTGAAGAAATGTACAACACAGAAATTCTGACAAACTGTAAAATAATTCCGAAAATCTTGACTGTGTGTTAAACTAAAGTCTGTTTCATATACAGTTGGTCAGTTCTTGCAGAATGTAGGTGTGTGTGTGTGTCTGCGTGTTTCTGTGTGTGGGTGTCTGTATGTGGATATCTGTGTGTGTTTTATCTTTGGAGATGTGTTGAGTTTTAATTTGATTACAATCTGCAGAATGTTCTGCAGCTGCTGCGTGCTGATAAAACTTTAGTATCTGATAGATTTTTGGAAGTGAAACATGATGAAAGCTGCCTCTCTTTCCTTCATTCAGCAGACTGTTTGTCCAGCAGGAGGCGCTAGAGTCACATAGCAGATAAGTTGATGTGTCCTCCTACATACAGGGGGAGAAAGAAACCGCTGCAGGCAACAAATGTTACAGTTTGTGTCCACGTTGGTGGTTGTTTAACAATAGTCTCGCTTTGTCAGACCCTCCTCCAAAGCACACTGGAGGAAGGTCTGGCTAGTCCACACAGCATTCCTGGATGGGAGAAAATTGTGCTCTGGTTTATTGACATTTCTTTAAACCAATCACAATCATCGTGGGGCGGTGCTAAGCTCCGGACGGAGCCACGGTGCCTCTGCTAAATAGTCTCAGGAAGGAACTTGTTTTGGTGGAACATCTTTACGTTCAAAAGTAGTTTCAGTCGTGCAACAGAAAACTCAGATTGGACAGATAGTCTAGCTAGCTGTCTGGATTTACCCTGCAGAGATCTGAGGAGCAGTTAACCATAGTCCTCACAAATCCACCGGAGGTTAGAACGCCAACACAGAGACAGAGGAAGGGGACAGACATCCGGACGAAAAGAGTGAAATCAGGCTCACTGATGTATTACTAATGTAATGTAAACTCACTGAAATAATTAACAAATATAAAACGGATCTGAACAGAACAAAACAAAACTGTAGTTACGTCAAAGTTCTTGTGTCAGAGAGACGTGTGAATGCAGCTATGCACTGATACTGTGTGGGTATTTCCTAATTTTTACAATCAGGAATAAACATCTTTATTTTATTAGCTTTACTTAACTTTAATATACTTTTATAATGTTTATCTGAAGGGTTTCATTATACTGATTCCCAAACGACTGAATGCCTAAAACTGAGTCAACTTTTTAAGTTAAGTGGGACTTTTCATCTAACAGTAAAAATGTATTAGTGTGTGTACCTGTCTTAGTGGTTTGTGCTGCTGCCACTTCCTGTGTTAAATGATTGCTCAACACAAACATAGACAGTTCCTAATCATAGGTTCAGTTCAGTTTGTCAAGATGGCTGTACATGCTCTTGCTGCGCCACGTTTGAGCTTCAATGTGAGATATACCAGAAACGTCAAAGAGAACAGTGGAGAGGAGGAGGAGAATCAGCTGAAGATCTTAGAGGATGAAGAGCTTTACGCTGAACTCAAGCCACAAAGAGCCAGTAAGTCTGAAATGATGATTGTTGTAAAGGGGAAGTTCATTTCAGTTTCTGTGAGGCTTTATTTAAACTAGACATTGAGTGTTAATTCATAATTAATCAATCCACCATTAGTTACCATTCACTGTGAGTATTTATCAGGTGTCTTGGTGATGTAATCTGGTGCCTCGTAAGTCATTATTCTTATCGTTCAAACTTCAAACAGTAAAACATGTTCTGGATGTATTTTGTCTCTGTAGGACCACGCAATCCTGCAGCCTGCAACAGAAGGTGCTTCAGAGCTACTGCAGTGACTCTGGGAGGGTTTTATCTTCTGGTATTGGCTGGACTCTTCGTTCGCTGTGAGTAATTATGTTTTTAATACAAACTGTCATATCTTAAAGGAGAAATATCATGAAATACATTTTCAGTGCTCGTGCAAATATGTTTTGGTATTTGGAGTGACTACCAATCCCAACTGTGAAATAGGACAACCCAGTCAGATTGTTGTAAGCTGCCTAGATCATAAAACATGTGATTCAACAAGCTATTCACATTTGACTCCCTTTCCTCTTTCTCATGCAGACTCATTAGAAAATACCGCCCCCATCTAAGTATCTCCACCCACAGCTTCACCACTAACTATTCCTTTTCATAAGCCAATCAGAGCAGACTGTTTTTTTTTTGGGAGGGGTGTTAAAGTGACATGTGTGCTAAAACGGAGCTTGTTTTGGTTCTTTTTCACACTTGATACTGTCATGGTCATAGGCGTCGATTTCGGTGGGGACGGTGGGTACGCGTACCTATCAGATTTCGTCATGAGTCATTTTGTACTCCAGAAGTTTGTTTTTTTTGTAATTCAGCGCAGCTCCTCTCTCTGAGTCTGATGGCACGTCATGTCACATTGTCAACATGGTACATGGAGCAAAACATAGTGGGTCATATGTCTTTTTGAAAACTAAAGGCTTTCTTCTTCATAAAACGTGTCGGACATCATCACATTTTTGTATACATTTTTATTAATTTACATCAGTAAGCTACAGGACAGTGTCTTTCAAAACATGACCCTGTGCGAAAGAGGGATACAAAATGAATGTGTCATTGTACCCAGCACTTCTGAAAATGCACTTCCGAATGCATCTCTGTCCCCAGCACATTTCAAACCAAACTGACGCCCATGGTCATGGTTGTGGTTTTCAGTTGTAGTTTTTCCTGTTTTATTTTTTCAATTCATTCATAGTCAAAGTGATATTTCATTGTGCGCAGGAAGTTAATTATTTCCGTCTTTAGTTTAAAGCAGAATGATTTAGTGTTGTTGGTCTGTTTCTTATTTTGTTGTATTTTTCACCAGATATTTTTGAGTCTTTTTGCTCTTTTATAGTTTTAAATTGTATACAATTTTTTTATTACCTTTCTCTATGTAACTGTACTTATTTCTGTTGCGTGCTGCTGCAACACCATGGAGTGAATCAATCATAAAGGCTTAAACCTTAGCTTATATTTCAGTCACTTTGCTGCAGACCAGATACGAGATGCTGCAGACCAGATTTGACCAACTAAGCAGCAACTACAGCCAGATCCAGAGCAACGTTTCTGGTAAGAAAGGTTTTAAATCACCATAAGACACAGGATCAAACTTCACACTGTCTATAAAAAATCTCAAATTCAATTTATTCAAACTGTCTAACTTTTATCTATTGCTGTTTATCTCAAGACAAATCCATCGAAATCAGTCAGTTACAGAGCAGCTATGAAACACTGAGTGTAAATCTCAGTCAGTTACAGGATGAAGTAAAGACGCTGAAGACCAGAATTAAAGGTGAGAAAGTTTAAGATCAGTAAACACCTGTATTATACACATTTACATCATAGAACTTGATTGTGTATTTATCGTTGATTAAACAGTTTCATACTTTTAAACTGTTTTGCTGATGATGTGAATATTTCTGTGAGACAGTCAGTTGCTAATGAGATGTAAAACCTGAGTGAAACGTATTTACAGAGTAAACATCCTGACAGGGAAACATGAAAGATCTTTAAATAGTGAAACTACATTTGTTTGACTTTAAGAGAAGCTCTGTCCGGACAGATGGAAGAGATTTGGATGCAGTTTTTACTTTAAATCTGAAAAGAGGAAGTATTGGTATGGAAGCAGAGATGACTGTGAGCAGAGTGGAGCACATCTGGTCGTCATAAACAACGAAGAGGAACAGGTTAGGGTGTTTGTTTATGAGTGATCTTAGAATGGAAATATTTAAATAAAAATATAATATATCATATTTTTAAATATTAAAAAAAAAACTTGAAATGCTAACTGCCTTCTGAGCACTAGCGGTGCAGTTCCTCATGCATTCTCTGTTTCTTTGCTGATTATAAATGTCTTTCTTCACTTCCCTCTGTTAATAATGTTTTCTGTCATGCTGTTGAGTCCAGTCCTCAGTGTGTGGTGGACTGAGGGATCCCTGTTGTGTTTGTTGAGGCTGATTGTCAAAGTGACAAAAACTAAAACTAAAACCACAGTCTGTTTGTCAAGATTTTCCATGTTGTTTGTTGTTGTTCTAAATAGTTCGAAACTATGGTTGGTTATTTGTGTATGATTAGCAGTGTTTCCTTTAGGATTTATTTTAGCAGTGGGGGCAGGTCCCGCCGCCAAATGTTTTACGTGTGAAACAGAACTGACACTTCGCTGCAACACAAACAAATATATTTATTCACCTCTATTCACACACAATGAGGCATATTTACAGTTGTGATTGATATGTATTTTTGAGGAACTATAGGGCACTTAACATCTATAACAGGTCTACACTTAGAACGGATTTCTAACGTGACATTTTTGGTGGAGCTGTTGGTTTAATAGTGGACTCGGAAGAAAGTGAATGTTTTGACACTAAACTACATCAACACAACAGTATGTGGAGTTAAACTGGATGGGCCAAGAACCTCTGAATAGTTCTACTTGTTGTTAAATTGCAATGTGAGTGGCAGGATAATTTAAAAGGCAACCGCGACTACATTTTTTGTACAGCCCTATTTCTGATACCATGGTGGCAGAAATTTTGCCATGGTGGGCCGCCACTAATAAATCAATATAGAGGAAACACTGATTAGTGTGTCTGATTGATGCATCATGGGGGGATTTTTTCTTGCAATACATTTTCTCTTTCCTTTAGATGCAGTCACACAATGACTTTACTACATCACAAATGTTGAACTGTGAACAGAGAAATGATTTATGTCTCTTGTCAACTTCTAGAAGTTTGTCACTGAGCTGAGTAAGGATGGAGAGTACTGGATTGGTCTAAGGTATGGACGGAGACAAGGAGAATACAAATGGCAATGGGTCGACGGATCACCGCTGACAGAAACGTGAGACATTTTAAAGGTTTTTGTTTTCATCACTAGTCCATCAAATTCACTGTTTGTCACTAAAATAAGTGTTTTAAATAGAAGGATGCTGAGTTAAAGCTGCTTTTTACAATTAGTGTTTGAGAGAGAGAGAAAGAGATTTTTGATTTTTTATAAATCTTTATTTTAAAAACTAGAAACACCAAAAAAAAACCATTTTTTCCATCACAATAAATAGGGCCACAGAAAATATACACCTAAAAAACAGGTAATTTACACGACAAACAATCACATCCCTACCTAAATATTCTGACAAATATTAAATCATCTCCTACTTCAGAACATAATGCATATTTATAGCACCACTGTTTGAGAAGCTCATCAATGTTATTCATTTCTTTATGAAACCTAAAATCAAGCCAGACTCTATCTTTCATTAAAGAGATGAAAACAGGAAGTGCTTCCTGTCCTGCCCTGTCCTCCACTTTATTCTTCCTGCTACTGTAGATGGACAATTTAACCTCTCCTACAATCAGAATAAGTAATTGCCATTTAAAGGCATCTGCTTTTTTATAGCCGGCTCCAAAACTTAAAGCAACCTTAGACCGCTTCTCACCAAAGCGTATAAAAAACTTCTCGAGCACATCAAACAGCTTCCAAAGTCTCTGGCATTCGTAAAAACTGTGAAAAACTGTCTGTACTTTGCCACAGAATGGACAACCACTTAAAACTGTTGGCTTGATCACAGAAATCAAAGCATTTATAGCAATGGCTCCATGTAAAATCCTCCACTGTAAATCTCCAGTCCTTTTCTTCAGAAGAGATTTATAAAAAAAAAACTCCAGTCTCTGTCTCCACACTGTGTCCACACCCAGTCTCTGTCTCCACACTTTGTTTACTTTTTGTTAAATCCAGTTTATCTCTGTTAAGAAATTTTACACACTATTTGTACACAACCTTTCCTTTGACAGTATACAAGTCCACATACTTAGAGTCCATCACATTTAAAAAAGTCCCCAGTAAATTACACCAAGATTTCTGGCTTTGTCTGTTGTTTTTAACATTGTTGTTTGAAGATGAGCGCAGACTTTTAATCGTTCATCTTTTGCTCCAAAAATAATGACCTCAGTTTTTTCTTCATTTAGTTTAAGAAAATTGACGGCACATCCAGTCGTTAGTTTGTTCAATGCACTTGGCCTGTTCTTGTATTGGACTGTAGTCCCCAGGGTTGGTCCGGGGGACTACAGTCCAATAGAGTTTTCCAGAGATAAAGGTGCTCAACCCGATCAAAGCCTTTTCCTGGTCCAATGAAATAAGACCAGTTTCAATACCCAAAGAACTATAGATGTCCAAAATATCTCTAATTAAGGACACATTGTCCAAGATGGACCTACACCGTATGTCTGGTCTTCATGGATTACCATCTCCAGCACCTCTCTCAGTCTGTTGGCCAATGCTTTGGACAGGATTTTATAGTGTGTACGTAGAAAAGACACAGGACGCCAGTTTCTCATCTCTTGTAGATCCCCTTTCTTCGGTAAGAGAGTTATAACTGCTCTCCTGCAACTTAGCGGTAGCTACATGTCTTTAAAACTCTCATTAAAAAACATTAAAAGATCTTCACCCAAGTCCCTCCAGGACTCCTTGTAAAACTCCATTGGGATCCCATCAATGCCCGGGGCCTTCCCCCCCTCCATACTCTGCAGGGCTGAGAACAGTTCCTGCAATGCCAGTGGTTCTTCAAGCACTTAAAGTCTTCTGGGACTTTGGGCAACCCTTCACAGAAGGATTCAAACAGTTCTTCTTCTTTGTACTCACTGCTGTAAAGCTCTGAGTAGAAACCCACTGCATGCCTCCATACCTCCAAGCAGGTCTAAAACTTGGATCAAGACCAAGGTGACTCCTCCTTGAAGTGTCAGTCCGTCTATTCAGCTTGGTCCTATTCAGTGTTTTCACCATCAGACCGTAAAAAGCTTTTCCTGAGGCATTCTCCAGAGAGACAGCCCACATTTCATTTTTAATGAATGGAGCATTTGAGATCGTTACCCTTATGGCCGGACTAACCAGTGGGAGAACGGGAGGTAAAGTGTCTTGGATCACTACACCGTTCTCCACCACCTCGCTTACTTTAGTGGTACTGTCCAGGAAGATAACGATTGCTCCGTTCATACGGGAAGCAGACTTAATGCTGCTGAACCCAACCACCTCTCCCACCGCTAAACCTGCCTCCTCCACAGAACATTGTACAACTGGGCTGAGTTTAATCACATGACGGCGAGTCAGCTTCTCAAACTCAGCCGCAGCGGCTAGCGCCACCAGCATTGTGCCAAACAAAGACACACCGCCAGTTACACCACCACCAAACCACCAAAACTCGAAACACACCACTAACTAATGAAAAGAAATATACACGTACACATACACAAAAAAAGAGAAAAAAGAGTAAGATAAACTCACACACGCTGAAAGAAATCAGCACAAACCACGCTCTCCACACTCAATCTGCCATTCACTCAATTGAATTCAATTCAATTTTATTTATAGTATCAAATCATAACAGTGTTATCTCAAGATACTTTACAGATAGAGTAGGTCTAGACCACACTAAATTCCCAAAACCCCAACAATTACAGTAATTCCCTCAAGAGCAAGCATTAGCAGTGGCTATTGCGACAGTGGCGAGGAGAAACTCCCTTTTAGGAAGAAACCTCGGCAGACCCAGACTCTTGGTAGGCAGTGTCTGATGGGCTGGTTGGGGGTGTGATGAACAGTGGCAATAATAGTCACATTAAAGATAATGGAACAGTGACTTTGAAGGTCATCGTGGAAGTTCATGTCATAGCAGGGCACATCATGTCATACTGAGTAGTGCAGTCTCCTATACCGGATCCTGACTACTCTGTGCATATGAACATCACAGCAGGGCGTTGCGGGATGTAACGTGGCGCTGCAGAGCATGGGTGGATGCGGTGGACGCAGCAGGATGCGGCCGGGAATTGCAGGGAATCGCAGAGTTTTGCTCTGCGAAGAAGAAACATAAGGACTCTTATGTAAGGAGCTAGGTTAGTAACAAGCAGTTCTGGGACAGGATGCATACAAAAGGAAACAAGTGGAAACAGAGATGAGAGAGCAGCGCAGTGTGTCACATGAAGGAAGGAACTTCCCCGGCAGTCTAGAATTATAATAGCATAACTAAGAGAGGCAGGTTAAAGAGAGGTGCCTGGTCGGGATAGAACTCTCCCCAACCGGATCGGGCTGTACTGGCCTGCCTCCCTCTACTCTCGCTATATTATTGATTATATAATAAATAAAACTGATGACTACGAAGAGGAGCAGATGGCCCTCGAACCCAAAGTGGGAGCTGGTTCCACAGGAGCGGAGCCTGAAATCTGAAGGCTCTGGCCCCCAGTCTACTTTTAGAGACTCTAGGAACCACAAGTAGCTCTGCATTCTGGGAGCACAGTGCTCTACTAGGACAATAAGGTACTAAGAGCTCTTCTAGGTATGATGGTGCTTGACCATTTAGAGCTTTGTAGGTCAGGAGGAGGATTTTAAATTCGATCCTAGATTTCACAGGAAGCCAGTGCAGAGAAGCCAACACAGGAGAAATATGATCTCTTCTCTTAGTTCTCGTCAGAACACGTGCTGCAGCATTCTGGATCAGCTGGAGAGTCTTAATGGACTTATTTGAGCAACCTGATAGTAAGGAATTGCAGTAATCTAGCCTGGAAGTAACAAATGCATGGACTAGCTTTTCAGCATTTTGAGACAGGATATTCCTAATTTTGGCAATGTTACGAAGATGGAAAAAGGCTGTTCTTGAGGTTTGTTTTGGGCGTGGCTAGGATATATCCTGATCAAAACTAACTCCTAAATTTCTGACAGTAGTGCTGGAGGCCAGGGCAATACCATCCAGAGTAGCTATATCTTTAGATAATGAATTTCGGAGGTGCGTTGGTCCCATCACAATAACTTCAGTTTTGTTTGAGTTTAACATCAGGAAATTGTGGGTCATCCAGGATTTTATATCTTTAATACACGCTTGAAGTTTAGCTAACTGACCACTTTCATCTGGCTTAATTGGGTGTCGTCTGCGTAACAGTGATAGTTAATTGAGTGTTTCCTGATAATATTACCTAGAGGAAGCATATATAAGGAGAGAGAGAGAGACAGAGAAAGCGAGAGAGAGAGAGAGAGAGAGAGAGAGAGAGAGAGAGAGAGAGAGAGAGAGAGAAAGAGACAGGGATACACTTCTAGTGAGTTATAAGTGATGATTGAGAGGGTTACTTTTGTATGAGTCTATCAATAGTTTTTAGTGAAATGCTGACTAGTAGACCTTTTAGATAAACCTGAGCATCAGTCCCATGGGTGACGTCTGAAGATGAAGCTGGAGAGACGGGGACCAGAGTCAGCTTTGAAACCACCAACAGAGGAGCTCCCTGTAAACATTATAAATGTATAGTGAAGTCTTAAACCATAAAGATTTAATATCTGTTAAACTTTCACAGGCCTGAACAGCTGCTGTAGTTTAATGTGTGTGACTGAATCAAAATGTGAAGTCTATAGGACCGGCTGCTGGGCTTTTAAAAACAGACTCTAGCAGCAGAAACCAAAGAAAGGGCACCATCTTGGTTAGATATCAGAAAACCTGTGATAGCTTGTTTTTTGGGGATGATTCCTGTCAGTAAAAACCTTCAATGACTGAAAACAGAGATGTGGGAGTAAAGGACAAGAGTTCATTCCGTCAGTGGCAGCTGTTACGATTACATCGATTTACAAAGCTCAATCTTAAATTAGTTATTGAAATAATTGTATTAATAACAGATAATATAAATATGTTACATTAAATTCAACAGTTTACTTTAAATGAATACCAATCAGGAGTTTCAGCTGTTTAATAAAAGGACGTTTTATTTCTCTGACAGGTTCTGGGCATCAGGACTGCCTCATGATTACGGTAACTTTACCGCTGTAACATGTTGCGATCAACAAGGAAAATGGAGACAAAGAAGAAATGATGGAAGTTATCATGGCCCTAAGAAGTGGATCTGTGAGAAAGAGATTCACTGAACTCTGTGATGACAGAGGGGGGTGTAGTGTTGGGATCAGCTTTGTCAAATCAGACTTTAACATTTTGCTCAGTAGTTTATTCTGTGTTGTTCTAAATAACCTGGATTACATAGATATCGTCCCTCTGCCCTTCATAGTGCACAATCTGGTTAGAAGTCCTGAGCACTTACTCTGTAGTCCTACAGGATTATAATAGCATTTCCATATAGCCACTTAAAAATGTGCAATGATACGTAACAACATTGTTTTGGGACAAAACTTTCACTTTAGCTTTTTGTTTATCGCAAATACATATTGTGTAATGTTACCGCAAACTCAACAAACACTTTGGATCATGCACAAAGACTATTGTGGTATACCCACTACAATAAACTAGACTACACCACTGCCCCCAACTCATCCCTACAACCTATCAAATCAAATCATTATTCATGTCTTACGCTGCAGCTGGTATTCTTGTATTTGTATCTTATTCCAATGTAGGCTGTTGTTATTTTTTTTATTTCTTTCATGAAAGTTTTTAACTGCTCTTTAATGTTTTATGTTTTAAGAGTTTTGAATTGCCTTGTTGCTGAATTGTGCTATAGAAATAAAAAAATATTATATTGCAGCGGACGCTGTCTGCGTGGCATTTTGAAAAGTGTAACCACACTTGGGACGGCTTTATTTGCATTAACGTGACTCGCTGCGACTTGAACAAGCTACAGAGGCGACGTAGCTCTGTGTGTGTGTGTGTGTGTGTGTGTGTGTGTGTTGTGTTGTGTGTGTGTGTGTGTGTGTGTGTTGTTGTGTGTGTGTGTGTGTGTGTGTGTGTGTGTGTGTGTGTGTGTGTGTGTGTGTGTTGTGTGTCTAGAGCTGATCCCGCTATCTGGGAAACATGCAGAGAGGAACAAGGAGATCACACTTACGTATTATCAGGCTCTAAGGTTTACCGAGATTGCTACGATTGATTATGTGAATTGGTCCCCGGTATTACCGGCCTAATGCGGTTGGTACCCTAAAAAGTACAGAGTTTTGGTAACCCAACCCCCCCTAAACCAACCAGGGTTGAAGGTGTTTCAGAGGTACTGCAGTGACTCTGGGAGGGTTTTATCTCCTGCTATTGGCTGGACAAACCCTGTGAGGAATTACAAATTGTGAAATCTTGAGTCCCTCTTTGTTTTGTTATGTCTTTTGTAAGGGCCTAGATAATATAATGAAATGTACATTTATTATATTACAACTTTTTCAGAGCTCTGAAAATGTAATACAGCATTTGTCTTTCTTCCAAAGTGTATTTTAATCATTAATCTTCTTTGTGTGTATTTCTGAGGCAGTCTTGAACACTATTTTATTTTGATTTTTTTTTAGCTCAGCATCTAATCTGCACCAGAAGTGATAGTATTTACTGTGGCTAACTTCACACTTTGAACCAGATGGCGTCTAGCAGAAAGGTGTGTTACAGCAGCGTTGGGCAAGTTACGAAAATGTAATACATTATGGATTACTAGTTACTGTCATCTGAGAGTTATTAGTTATATTACAATATTACGGTCTCTGAATTTTAATGTCTTACACTACTTTTGCATTACTTTTGAGTTACTTTTTCCAAAATATCCAGAGAAGTATGACATGGCATTCTAAAAAGTTAAAATTGAGTTTACTGCAGCTCATTATATATCCAGTCGAGGACAATATGTATAGCATAATGAGTGTGTAGGCCCCTAAGGCTACTAAGAACTTAATACAATAGACACAGTAAAGGCTCATGGCACAATACAAAAAGTAACAATCACTGTCAGAATTACAAAAGCAGGCAAAGAATCAAAATCTGGTAGATTAGAAGCCACAATTATGTAACCTATAGTCTAATGATGACAAGATGCAAAATCTCTTATTCTTTTCCTTTTTTATTCTTTTATCCTCTTTTAATTCAAGTTCACAGCACAAAGCTGGCACGCATTGGAGGACATAGCTTATGCTTTATAAAGAATCAAAAAGTGCTCTTAGAGAATTAGACCTCCTGGAAATATGACTCTGTCATTTTAGTCCAACTTGAACATGAAGGCTAAACAAAGCCTAGAATTGATTTAAAAAAATAAAACACAGAGGAACCCTGCTATTTGCCAAACATTGGCTAAAACATAGGCTACCAAATAAAGGCTGATAAAATGTAAATCACTTCTAGCTATACATCACTATAATATTTGTATACATATTGTATATATACTGGACATTAAATAGCATCGGCATGGCTGATCTGATCTTGTCATTTCTGGTGTTGACGTGGGATTTTGCTCACGAGCTTTCTAAAAGCCGGCGATTCTACTGTTGATAGAGGCAGCATGTCTTCAACAATATACTCCGCCATGAGTCTCTTCACCTCTCAGGGTTCAAGCAGCATGGCAGTCTGAGAGAAACTTCATTTCTGTTTCTTTTTCTTCCCCGCGCTCTCATCCTCGTCATTCTTTCTCTTCTCTACGCCTGCAGCTCTCTCGGTTAGCTTAGTGTTAGCGTGGCACCGGTCCAGCTGTTTCTTCAAGTTACTTGTGCTATTTCTCAACGTATAGAGTTCCCTTGGTTTCGCACATAGTTTTATTTTCATTTTCTTTATTTATTTTCTTTATTTAACCAGGAAAAGTTGCATTGAATTACAGTAACTCTTCTCCCAGGGAGTCTCAAAATACATAAAAGACAGAACAAAGGTTACATACTACATCACACATCTCTCTACATAATAGAACACATACAAGACATCACACTTAACTTTAAGCTAATACAGACATACAACGTAAAGGGCATCTAGTTAAAAGCAATTCCACTGTTCAGTCAGAGGTGACTTTAAAAGGCTTTTAAAAGTATTGAAAGGTGGAAGTGATTCTAGATGTAAGGTGTTTTGGAGTTCATTCCAGACATTTGGTGCATATGATGAGAAAGCTGTTTTACCAAGTTTTGTTCTTGTTGATGGAATAATTAATAGTATTTTGTTTTTTACAACCTTGTCCTGTAAACACTATTATGGTAAGTAAGCAAATTTGAAATAGAGGGGTAATTTACCCATTAGTGCTTTAGCAGTGAAAATCAATGAATGGATTTTCCTTGTGAGGGAGAGGGAGGACCATTGTGAAGATCATACAGAATGCAGTGGGGAGTCCTACCTGCTGCACTTGTAATGAAATGCAAGGCTGAGTGGTATAGTACATCTAGTTTTTTCAATAAAGATGAAGTAGAGTGCATATCTAACACAGATAAGAATGTGTTCTGCACCAACCTTTTCCTTGCTGAATAAGGAAAGCACTTCTTTAATCTGAGTTTAGATTGACTCTAATGTTCTTATCCTTGTCTCTAAGGAACTGAAAATAATGGGAGAATGTCCATCTCACAAATGTAGAATCCAACCATCGAAGTATATTACTGTAACTGGGTTACTTTTGTAACGCGTTACTCCCATCACTGGTTAGCAGAGTGTCTTTATGTTGAGAAAGAGGTAAAATGGGTTGTGTCCAGATGCTGGGAACGTTGGTGGAGCAGCGACTAACTGCGGCTGCTGAAGAGATATTTGGGCTGTTTGAAAGAACGATAGTAGGAGAACGAGCGACAACGGGAGCTATTGGACGCTGTTTACAACCCTTAGCTTCGGCTACACAGAGCAGGTTTGGTCCCTTTACTTCTAGAAACTCAGCATGTTTGGATTTGAATTTATTGTTTCGTTGATTCAACATTGTGAAGAACTGATTTAGATTTAGTATTATTAATATGAATATGTGTCCTCCAGTCTGTTGGTCAGTTACCATCACGGCTAATTTCAAAACCTGAAGTTGATCTCTGCATGCTGAAAAGCGGGGGAAGAAGTATTCAGATCCTTTACTGCAGTAAAAGTACTAATACCACACTGTAAAAACACTGTGTTACAGTTAAAGTCCTGGACTGAAAGTATTAAAACAGCCTCCCATTGTAGAGAGTGTAGAGGATCCAACCAGCTGTGTGTTTAATGACCTCATCTTCTCAGCTGACTGTAGTCGTTATATTGTCGGCTAGTTTACTTTAGAATCAAACATCACATTTTATAAACTAAAGTAACTAGTAACTAAAGTAACCAGTAACTAAAGTAACTAGTAACTAAAGTAACTAGTAACTAAAGCTGGAACAGATGAATGTAGTGGAGTAACTAAAGTAACTAGTAACTAAAGCTGGAACAGATGAATGTAGTGGAGTACTAAAGTAACTAGTAACTAAAGCTGGAACAGATGAATGTAGCGGAGTAACTAAATGTAACTAGTAACTAAAGCTGTAACAGATGGATGGAGCAGAGTAACTAAAGTAACTAGTAACTAAAGCTGGAACAGATGAAAGTAGTGGAGTAACTAAAGTAACTAGTAACTAAAGCTGTAACAGATGGATGGAGCAGAGTAACTAAAGTAACTAGTAACTAAAGCTGGAACAGATGAATGTAGCGGAGTAACTAAAGTAACTAGTAACTAAAGCTGGAACAGATGAATGTAGCGGAGTAACTAAATGTAAATAGTAACTAAAGCTGGAACAGATGAATATAGCGGAGTAACTAAAGTAACTAGTAACTAAAGCTGTAAAAGATGAATGTAGCGGAGTAACTAAATTTAACTAGTAACTAAAGCTGGAACAGATGCAGGGCCGTACTGGGACTGAAATTCAGCCCGGGACTTTAAGATGGAGAGGCCTTTACGGGCAGAGTGCCCTTGGTGCAGAACAGCAGTTTAAGTTTTTTTGCCATTTATTTTAATTCTAAGTGTTTTTATGGTATAAAGAGAATCAGATTACGCCGGAAGACCTTCAAAGAAACTTCAGGATGACACCTGCCTCCTCAGGTTGTATAAGCAAGTCACCGCTGCACTGAACACAACCAGGTCAGCAAAACCTAATCACCACACATAAGTCACAGTATACTGCTAACTACCAGCATGCCATGTGCACAGTCTGTTGGAGTGATCAAATAGTTACAAATACTCACACTCATATACTCAAAAACTACAATGCAGTCCCATAAATAGAGATTTGTGTGTGTGTGTGTGTGTGTGTGTGTGTGTGTGTGTGTGTTGTGTGTGTGTGTGTGTGTGTGTGTGTGTGTGTGTGTGTGCTCCTACTTTCTAAGCTTGGCTCCCTGGCTCAGCTTCCCCTGTGATGGACCCTGCCTCTGCTTACTGATTGTGCAGCTACATATGCATGAGAAGAACCTCAGTTATAAATATGACTAAGAATAAAACATTTTCTAGTTCAATCTGTGCTTCAGTCAAGTTATTATCTAGTATGTGGAACTATTGGCATTTTATCCTATATGTAAATATCTGTTTGATTAATATGATTGCCTACCCAGCCCTGCACACTGCCCCTCTACCTGTCTGTTTCCTGCTCTTCCTCTCTCCTCCTCTCTCCTGCTGCTCCTCCTCCTCCTCTCTCCTACTACCTACCTCACATCACCAAATCCAAACCTGACTGAAAGTGAACTCTTTTTTCTGCGCCTTAAGTTTGAGCCAATCGGATGTCAGGAAAAACGAGGATCAGTCCAAGTTAGGAGGGGCCGCTCGTATCCCCCTCAATACTGAAAGTATTGGTTTGGCCCGGTCTGAAACACACACACACACACACACACACACACACACACACACAGACACAGCGCTCCGCTGCAGCTGAACGGCCGGCCAGGCCGGTCGCGTATGACAGAAAAAAAAATAAAATACGTATTGACCACGGGCCGGTTCGGCCTGAAATGGACCGGCCGTTCGGGATTGTTCCCGGTTTTCCCGATGGCCAATCCGCCCCTGAACAGATGGATGGAGCAGAGTAACTAAAGTAACTAGTAACTAAAGCTGGAACAGATGGATGGAGCAGAGTAACTAAAGTAACTAGTAACTAAAGCTGTAACAGATGGATGGAGCAGAGTAACTAAAGTAACTAGTAACTAAAGCTGGAACAGATGAATGTAGTAGAGTAAAAAGTACAATATTCCTCAAATATGAAGTTATAAAGTACAAGTAACTCAACATATGGACTTAAGGACAGCTCTGGAGTAAATGTACTTATGCTGCGTTCCAGGCACATTTTTTAGCCCGTAAGTTATGACCTCAAGTCACGACTCAAGACTTCATAAATGTCCAGGTAAAGTCATCACAAACCCTTCTAGCTAGCGTTAGCTAACGTTAGCTAGTGGCTACCTATTGTTGACGTTAGCTAGCGCCAGCTGATACTAGCGATTTTAAGTCTGCAACATATACTGGGCTTCATTTATTAAACATAACCTGTAGTAGTACACAATCGTATGTGCATTGTTTTGATTACAATGTGCGGAATTACTTTATGTTGACTATTTCTGTCTATTTATTTCTATTTCTCACCGTTATTCACCAGCATCTGTACAGCATTAACAGGGGGCGCCATTGTTGTTTATGTGTGTGACTGGGAGTACAACGATCTGGTACGAGCTCTCTGGTAGTAAATTACAGGTTTGACTGCTGTTCCAGGGCACTTTCACTGGTAGAACATTGTGAAAACACGAGTTATGGGTCGCCTGGAACGCAGAATAAGTAACAGTCCAGCACTGACAGCAGTGAACAGCACACAGGTGATTTCACTTCTTCTGGCTGATAAACTCTGCTCAGGCTGAAGCTGGGCGGAGCTTCATCTTTTCTTCCAATAAGAATGATGAAGCTGTCATTAGTCCCGCCCTAACAGGAGGACAATGTCAATCAATCAGTGTAACCCCGCCCACACAATCAGCCAGATCACCTGAAACAGCTGTGTGGCTGGTTAGACTTTAAAACGGTCAGCAGTTTCCTCCAGAACTCTTGGACAGCTAAACTAAACCATGCTGAGTCACTTTTAATCTCAAAACAACAAGAACACAACTTTAACACTCAGAACAATCACTCTGTTAAATTGGAATATTATACTAAGAAAACAAGAAGCAGACAGGACAGCAGATTGGTAACTTACCTACTACACAGATAAGTTCACATCCTAAAAATAGATGGAAACCGTGTGGAACTGTAAAATGTATTTAGCAGCATGTGTGTGTGAATAACCTAATAATCTTAGATTGAATGAGTTGTCTTTGTGTCTGTTACATTTCATAAAGTTACTTATAACTAAGTGTAAAACCTAAAATAATTACTTAATTACTTACTCTGTAAAAAAAACTAATTAAAAGCTCTGGGAAAGAGAAGAGCCTTTTGTTAAGTTATGTTAAGTTTTAAAATAGTTCCAGTTGGAGCATGTCTTAGAAGCTGATTCAGCAGTGGGCAAGATAATCCACTCAGGACCTGCAGCTAGTCAGGGTTAAATCCACAGGACACACTTCTAAACTGTCTTTGAGTGGATTTATATGAACCACACTCTCTGTGTATCAGAATATCCTGGTGCTGGGTGGAGGATTTTATTTCTTTTTTAAATAAATAAATGTTGGTTTAGCTTGAAAGTGTTGAGCTGTGTATTCCTCTTCCTCCTAAACCTACAGATCAAATGTACATACTGCATATTTTCCAGCAGTTTGTCTGCTCCAAACAGTATCAGAGGTTGACACAGTGATATGAATCAACACCTAAAGCAAATATGTAATTACTAAATGCCAACATGTTTCTGGACTTGTGTTGTTTGGAGTTAACTGAAGGGGAGTGAGAAGAGCTGAGAGGTGGAGGAAACCCTGCACCGGTTTTTCTTTTTTTAACTAGAGAGTCCTTCAGTTTTACTGATCCAATAACATCCAGAACTTCTGACAGCTTGTGTTGCTGCAACTAACCATTATTTTCAAATGGTGAAAAATGTGGAACAGTGTTCCCCCAAAAAGCCCAAGATGACCTCCTCTAATGTCTTGTTTTGTCCCCAACTCAGGTCTTCAGTTTCCTGTCCCAGAGGAGAGAAGAAACTACAACATATTCACATTTAACACGCTGACATCACAAGTTTATTTGTTTTTGATTCAAACAGATTAATGGATTATTCAAATAGTTGAGATGAATCTAAGAGTTGAATGTTTGCAGCCGTCTTCCTAAAGTAGAAACCTCTGATGTTGTCATTGAACTGCTGCACCTCTCCATGTGCTCTGGTTAATAATGCAGCTGTGCCGTTTGGCCACATGAGGACGCTGTTATCCAGAGTTAGTCAAGTCATCTTTATTGTCAGATGTGTTATACATGCATGACATACGGCACAAATGAAATTTCAGTCCTCTCGGACCCACGTTGCAAAATGCAAAAACATTTTTTTTTCTATAAATAGAAAAAGAGATAGAATAAACAATTTAAAAACTGTTTGATTCTAGAATAAATGCACGGTATTGTGTATCTGTGCTGTTGAATAGCACTGTGACCCCAGAAGCTCCAGTTCACAGTTTACAGAGACACTGGGATCAAGGGAAATACTTTTACTAGCTCTACTCATGTTGTAATTGTTCTATATACATAAATATTATTCATGGTGCCAAATCATAATAGTTATCTGAACCAGAACCATTGAGTGCAGCCACAGTCTATGAGAAGTGAACTGGCCGCACTAGAGTATTCAATTCAATTCAATTTTATTTATAGTATCAAATCATAACAAGAGTTATCTCGAGACACTTTACAGATAGAGTAGGTCTAGACACACTCTATAATTTACAAAGCCCCAACAATTCTAGTAATTCCCCCCCAAGAGCAAGCATTTAGTGTGACAGTGGCGAGGAAAAACTCCCTTTTAGGAAGAAACCTCGGCAGACCCAGACTCTTGGTAGGCGGTGTCTGATGGTGCTGGTTAGGGGTGTGATGAACAGTGGAAATAATAGTCACAATAAAGATAAAGGAACAGTGACTAAAAATGGCAGTCGTAGTAGTTCATGTCATATCAGGGCACCGCTGAGTGTTACAGGATGTAGCGTAGCCCAGCAGAGCATAGCTGGACTTAGCAGGACGAAGCAGGGCACCACTGAGCGTATCAGTATGTAGCAGGGAGTGCAGCAGGACCACAGCGAGAGCTGCAACGAAGATCTTGGTGCCATCCTAATCCAAGGAAATATGCTGGGTGAAAACAAACATAAGGACTCCGGGGAGTAAACTCCCCAGAGTTAGGTTAGTAACAAGCAGTTCTGGGACAAGGATGCACACAGATGGAAATGAATGGAAAGAGAGAGGAGAGAGAAGCTCAGTGTGTCAAAGGAAGGAAGGAAATCCCCCAGCAGGCTAGAACTATAACAGCAGTGTTCAGTTTTCTTAGATACATTACAGCTATATATATATATACGTGACGTGGCAAGATGGCGCCAGTGTGTAAGGCAAGCCGTCTGTCAGCATCACGCTGCGCTTATCATCTGTTTGGTGCTATTTTAATTCTGTGTCTTTGCTGCCGGGATGTAACAAGCCTTCTCGTATATGATCGCCAAAGTTTGTTTGACATTCGAGCGTCATGCGAAGCTTTGGGGCTTTCTAGAGATAGTTTGGGAGAACAGGCTGGAAGCCTACCTCCATGGTTGCATAACATCCCAGACCACCTGCGCTGTGTGCCGTGGGAATTTCCCCGAAAAAAGCGCCACAGGAGACGAGGAAGGCGTGCTGGAGTGCTTGTTCGCCTCAAGGCGTACCTGAGGTCTTCAGATGTGCCCGATCCCTGTTTCCTCTGCGTTGGGGACTGCGGTCACCAGCGCTGGTGCTCGGAGGTCGCGCGTCTGCGATGGATCCGCCCCGTCTTCTCCAGCCAGATTGCAGTTGCGTTGCGGCCCGTTGAGGCCCTCTCCAACCTGGAAAATGATGTTCCGTGGGCTGACACCGGGCGGAGAAACCCGGTGTCGGCAAGGAAATGTCGGCTTGACTGTCGACTTGGTGTGAGAACGGCTAATCTGCGCGCATTGCAACGAGCCCCAAAGCCAGACAGTCTGGATTTAACTCTTTGTATGGCATTGATTAATGTCAGATCAATGGCCAACAAAACTTTTATACTAAATTACTTTTTTACATCTCATAAATTGGATTTTATGCTGCTGACCGAGACTTGGCTTCATGTTGGTGAGTCTGCATCCTTCTCTGAACTTCTCCCTCCAAACTGTACATTTTTTAACACTCCACGGACTACTGGTAAAGGTAGAGGACTTGCCACTGTGTTTAAATCCACCTTCCAGTGTTGGCTGTCTGTATCTGTTAATTACTCAAGCTTTGAGCTGCAGTTATTTGAACTAAACGCCTCTTCTCCGATACTGTGTGCAGTTGTGTATCGCCCACCGAAATTCAACAAAGATTTTATGCAAGACTTTGCTGATTTTATAGCAGGTCTAAGGTTGAATTATGATCATTTTATAATCTGTGGTGATTTTAATTTACATGTGTGCTGTGAAAACAAACCCATGGTTAAAGACTTCTTAAATCTTCTAAACGCTTTTAATCTCACTCAGTCAGTGTCTGGCACGACACATGAAAAGGGACATACATTAGATCTTGTGCTGTCTCATGGTTTGTGTGTTCATATAAATGAAATATGTAGTGCATGTATTTCGGACCACTTCCCTGTCTTGTTTACGATTACAGTTCCATGTTCTGTAATTAAGTCTCCTATTTCACAGTGCCGCCGTGTATTTAACAGTCAAACCCCGGCACAGTTTTCTGCTGTTTTTAAAGACTCTGTGCTTTATAAATTGGATGGAGGCGATGTTAATGGTGCTGATGGACTCATAACTCTTTTTAATTCAACCTGAACAAATATCTTAGACTCTGTAGCTCCTTTGAAGGCGAAACACACTAAACCGCTTTCAGAGCCTTGGTTAAATGACACTACCTGAGCGATCAGACGTGCATGTCGGCAAGCTGAGAGAAGGTGGAAGAAAGATAAACTCAGAGTGTCTTATGAAATTTTACAGCAATATCTATCTGATTATCAAAGTGCTGTAAAACTGGCAAAATCTGATTATTTTTCTAAACTGGTTGCAAATAACTGTCACAAGCCACAAGTTCTGTTCAATATGTTTAACAATATTACAAATCCTAGCAAATCTTTTCCTGTTACACCTACACTGGACCTTTGTAATTCTTTTTTAGAATTTTTTGTTGAGAAGATTTCTTCGATCTTCTGTAACCACATCCTGTGATCCTGATCCCTCTGCTCCTCCTGTATGCCTTGCGGTACTAGATCAGTTTGAGCCCATATCAATCTTATCCCTATCTGAGGTGGTCCATAAACTGCGGCCTACAAACTGTCCCTCAGATAGTATCCCCTCTCGTTTGATTAGAGAAGTCTTTGATACCGTTGGACCGTGTATTTTGTTAGTGATAAATACTTGTCTTGTCTCTGGTCAGGTTCCATCCGCCTTTAAACATGCTTTTGTGCAACCGCTGCTAAAAAAGGAAAATCTTAATCCCGCTGTTCTTTCTAATTTCAGGCCCATTTCAAAACTGTCCTTCCTATCTGAAGTCTTGGAGAAAGTAGTTTCTATGCAGCTGCAAACGTTTTTAATTAGTAATAATATTTATGAAAAGTTTCAGTCCGGCTTTAGATTCCGTCATAGCACTGAAACTGCATTGTTGAGTTTTTAATGATTTGATTTTAACTGCCGATTCAGGAGCCTCTGCTGTCTTAGTGCTTTCAGACCTTACTGCGGCCTTTGACACTGTGGACCACTCAATTCTCCTGGCACGTTTGGAGAGTTGTGTGGGAATCAAAGGTACTGCACTAAGGTGGTTTCAATCTTATCTAACTGACAGGAGCTTCTCTGTCCAACTCGGTGATTTTTTATCTGAAGCGGCTCCATTTACCTGCGGTGTCCCCCAAGGTTCCGTCTTAGGCCCCATTTTATTTTCTTTGTATATGCTGCCCCTGGCCTCCATTTTTGAAAGGCACAAGGTCTCCTTTCACTGTTATGCAGACGACATTCAAATTTATTTGCCCCTGAACGTAAAAAATCTGCAGCCCCTGTTTGATTGTATGAAAGACATTAAAACATGGATGAATTTAAATTTTCTAAATTTAAATGGAGACAAGACAGAGATCATAGTATTTGGAAACCCTAAACCTCTTGATTTAAATTACCTTGGCCCCTTGGCTTCAAACAGTCGTTCAACTGTGAGGAGTCTTGGTGTTGTGTTAGATAGTGCATTTAAGCTTGATAAACAAATATCCGCCACTGTCAGATCATGTTTTTTCCAGTTGAGAACTATAGCCAAGGTAAAGGCGTATCTCCATCCTAAAGATCTGGAAAGGGTGATAAATGCCCTTATAACCTCTCGCCTTGACTACTGTAACTCGTTGTACGTGGGCTTAGATAAGTCATCGCTTCAGCGTCTGCAGTTAGTCCAAAATGCGGCTGCACGTCTCTTGACAGGAAAGAGGAAGAGGGACCATATCACACCTGTGTTGCGTCACCTCCACTGGCTCCCTGTTCATTATAGGATCGATTTTAAAATTTTACTACTGACTTTTAAATGCTAAATGTCCTGGCTCCATTATATTTAACAGAGCTTCTGCACGCTCATATCCCGGCTAAGATCCGCTAATCTCCTCCTTTTGGATGTACCGAGAAGCAGACTAAAAACCAGAGGTGATCGAGCCTTCAGTGTAGCTGCCCCTAACTTGTGGAACAACTTGCCAGTCCATATCAGAACCTGC
The DNA here is from genome assembly GCF_010015445.1 of Perca fluviatilis. NCBI lineage: Eukaryota > Metazoa > Chordata > Actinopteri > Perciformes > Percidae > Perca > Perca fluviatilis. The sequence goes on along the minus strand of NC_053112.1, from coordinate 3,220,385 downwards.
CAAACTCTGGAATGCTTTAAATCATTGTTAAAAACTCATTAATTTTCTTTGGCTTTTCCTTCGAGTTAGGTTTGTTACTTTCCTGGTAATTTTTATTTTATTTTAATTTCACTATACCTCGTATACTGTATATTACACATGTTTTATTGTTGTATAAAAGCAGTATGAGCAGTAATTTGTTGTGTTTTAACCTGTGAAGCACCTTGGTCAACCATGGTTGTTTTTAAGCGTGCTATATATAAATAAATTGATTGATAGGTATATATATATATATATATATATAAAAAATATCTTTCTACATGGTTTACTAACCCCACTGTTCTCCAGTTATCATGTCTCTGTTTAACAACCTTTATCTGACATCCATCTTTGCTGCAGCCGGGGATCGAACCGTTGACCTTCTGCTGCTGTAACTAAGCTAACTCTTCTCTTGGATGGCGGCGCATACACAAGCAGCGGCTCCTCTCTCTCCCGGCAGATCGGTGTTTTTATGTTTTATGTGCTGTGTACCTATGTTTATTTGTTCGTCATCGTCGCGTCCATTAAACCCAAGGAGCACATACTCCCGTGAGTTTCTGCTCGCCATCGGCAGAACCACATTCACGGACATAAATCCAGCGGACGCGGAAGAGCTATGCAAATGCCGTCTTTTCCAGAGGCCTGATCAATTTTTGGGATTTTTATGGCTAGCCTTCACCGGCCGGCTATCCCTACCATCACACAGGCCAACATACACTCACTGGATAATAAACTGGACTATATCTGCCTACTTCGCACAACTTCTAAGACTGTGAGTAAGTGTTGTGTCTTTGTGTTTGTGGAAACATGGCTTAATGACAGCGTCCCGGACTGTGCCATTCAGCTAGCCCGGCTAACATGCTACCGGGCGGACAGAGCACTCGTTGAGGGGGGTAAGACTCACTGGCGGGGGACTGTGTCTACATCAGTGATGCCTGGGGCCACGACGCTGTTGTGGTCTGCAAACACTGCTCACCACTGGTGGAATTTATTAGAGCCATATTGCTGGTAGCAATATACGTCCCCCCTGGCTCCAACAACAACAGGAGCGAGACACTGTATGAACTCCATCAGCACATCAGTGACCAGCAGACAGCCCACCCAGATGCCTTCCTCATCCTGGCTGGGGATTTCAACCACGCAAACCCCAAGAGCGTGTTTCAACAACTCCACGGACACATCAACTTTCCAACACGAGGAAACAATATCCTGGACAATGTCTCCACCACAGACAGAGGTGCCTACAAAGCCCGTCCCTTCCCCCACCTCGGGGCCTCAGACCACACCACTGTTATGCTAATGCCAGCATACAGGCCGCTGGTTAAAGTCATCAAACCAGCTACAAAGCAGATACGCGTGGGGCCTGAGGGGTCTTCAGAGGCACTCTAGGACAGCTTCTCCACCACCGACTGGAGCATGTTCAGGGACAGACAGGCAACCACCTACAACAATATCACGGACCTCCAAGAGTACACGGAGACCGTCACTTCCTACATGAGGAAGTGCATGGACAATGTCACGGTCACCAGAACCATCTCCATTCGGGCCAACCAGAAGCCATGGCTGACAGGGGAAGTCCACAGGCTCCTGAGGGCTCAGAACGCTGCCTTCAAAGCTGGCGACGTAGTGGGTCTGAGGACAGCCAAGGCCAACCTGTCACGAGTTATCAGAAAAGCCAAGAGACAGTACTCCAGGAAGATCGCCGACTGCTTCAACAACAGCAGAGACACCAGGAACCTGTGGCGAGGGATGAAGACCATCACGGACTATAAGCCCACTCCGCAGACTTGCGACAGCTCCACCTCTCTGCAGGCAGACAACCGAGGCAGACAACAGCACTCCGGCACAGAAGACCCCACCACCTCCCGGCGACCAGGTGTTGATGCTATCCCCAGATAGTGTGAGGCGATCCCTCAGAAGGACGAACCCACGGAAAGCCCAGGGTCCTGACAACATTCCTGGTCGTGCCCTGAGAGACTGTGCAGAGGAGCTCACAGATGTCTTCAACGACATCTTCAACACCTCCCTGTGCAACTGGCTGTTGGACTTCCTGACAGGGAGACCACAGGCAGTTCAGGTCGGCAGCAACATCTCCAGCACCATCACACTGAACACAGGGGCCCCCCAAGGATGTGTGCTGAGCCCCCTCCTCTTCACTCTGCTGACTCATGACTGCACACCATCACACTCTCACACACCCAACGTCTTTATTAAGTTTGCGGACGACACAACTGTGGTGGGTTCCATCAACAACGGCGATGAGACAAACTACAGGAGTGAGGTGAGCAGGCTGGCCACGTGGTGCAAGGTCAACAATCTCCACCTGAACGTGGAGAAGACGAAGGAGATTGTTGTGGACTTCAGGAGAGTGCACACCCAGCATACTCCACTAACCATCAACGGTGCTGCAGTGGAGAGGGTGAGCAGCACCAAGTTCCTGGGTGTGCAAATCTCTGAAGACCTGTCCTGGAGCCACAACACAGCATCACTGGCCAAAAAAGCCCAACAGCGCCCGTACTTTTTTGTGCAGGAGCACCGTCCCCCATCATGCACACCTTCTACAGAGGCACCATTGAGAGCATCTTGACAAGCTGCATCACCGTGTGGTACGGTGCCTGCACCGTGTCCTGCCGCAAGACTCTGCAGTGCATAGTGAGAGCAGCTGAGAAGATCATTTGTGTCTCTCTCCCCCCTTTTGGACATCTATAACACCCGCCTCACCACAAAAGCAACCAGGATTGCAGGTGACCCCACCCCCCCATCTCACAGCCTCTTCAGCCTGCTGCCATCAGGGAGGAGACTTCGCCGTCTCCGGGCCAAATCCAGCAGGCTCACAGACTGTTTTTTCCACCAGGCTGTCAGGAAACTCCACTCCCTCCCTGCTCTGCCGTCACTCTTTTCCTCCTCTGCCCCCTGCCACAGACTAGGACTGCACCCCCCACCCCCCCAACACCACACTCTGTACTCAGGGACTGCACATTTCACTTTTATCTGTTTGTTTACTGCACTACACTGCTCTACCTCTACCTAACCTGTTAAAATATTTTAAATACTTTTAAATATCCAATTTTCTTTCGTCAAATATATTCAAGTGCCTTGATTGTGAATCTGTTGATTGTTTATTCCATGTCTTGTTGATAGTTGTTTGTTTTTATGTCCTGTTAAATTGTTGCTTGCTTATTTTGTCTTGCTGATTGTTGTTTATTTTTTATATCATGTTAAATTGTTGATTGTTCATTTTATGTCATGTTAAAAGAGCCCTACGGGATCGTCCACGACGTCACACGGGCACCTCCGATTAATATTTAGATTATTTAATGAAACTTTTATCGATCTTCTTACCGTTTTTTTCCAGCTAGAAGCTAAGAAGCTAGCCGTCATGGGGGTGTCTTTGTTGTCTTCGTAGCCTTTCCAGAAGGTTTTCTATCCAGCCTGGAACTTGTGCCTCTTTTCGGAGTAGTTCAGCAATAAATCCAAACGCTTACATCCAAGATTTATCCACTCAATGTCTGTAATTTATCAATTTTCTGTCATTTCTGCCGCTAGCTCTGTGCTACCGGCTGCTACAGTCTAGTATAAATCTCCAATGATGCTTTGCAAAACTGTCTTGACGTTTTTCAACCAATGGGAAGGCAGGTCCATCACACAGAGTATATAGTCGAAAAGAGAGTTCACTCCAGGAAATAGGAGCGAGAACAAAGAGTAAAGTGAAAAAGAGAGATAACTACGGTCTATGACCGTTCTACAGAGAAGAATGGCGTCACTTTTTAGATATTTTTTGAAAATATGTATATAGTTTGTCATTTATATGAGTTATAATGTTCATTATGTTTATTTTTGCACTGGATGACTCCAAATATATAGGATAACTGTTTTAGACAACACAAATGCTTTCTGTGTGTGTGATATCAATACATTTGAACATTATTATTTTGATTATTGGCAAAAGCGTCTTTTTTTGAAAAATTGTATATATTTTGTCAACTATATAAGTTATAATGTTTATTTCTTCACAGTTTGACACCCAAGACATATGGGAACTGATTTAGACAGGAGATTGGCTTAGCTTTTATTGTTTTGTGTGTGATATCAATAAATATCTGTGAGATTCATTTTCCGTTTTATTTATTTATTTGTCTTTAAGGTCATACAACCTTTTTTTACTTTCAATTGACCTCACTACAGCTCAAATATTCTAATAGCCCAGTTTTTCCTGAAAAAAATGATGTACATTGATTGACTATAGACAACAGGGTTGATGTTTTACAAGCTTTTTTAGAAAATAAAACCAGACGGAAAAGGAATTGTAAAAATGGCCTTAGGTTCCTGGACGTTAATCACAGTAAGGTGGCTTCACCTGATCATATCTCTACCTATTTATGGACCAATGCAGGGACGTGCACACCTATGGGCTATTGTTGCCCTGATTGGTTCAGCTGCCCTCTGGAGGAAGATCTTTCTTTCTTTCTTTTTTTTTCCTGTTGTGGCTGAATCAATATAATAAGCCCATCATAAGTAAAGTTAAATCAAATTAAATCGCCATATCATTCATATCTTGTGTTGATTTATGTTGCCCTCAGCGATGCCCTCTGCCCCCAGTCACGTGACTTTGTTTCTATTCTCACACATGGAGCAGTGCACGTGAAAGAGAGGGAAAGCCCTTCTTCCTTCATGTGAGTTATGATGACAGATGCCCTGTGGATAGTTATAATAATGTGCATGTAGGAGCCATACATTGGGTTTCTCTTATGATCTTTCCTCCTTTTTTGCGCTATTGTGTATGTGCACGCGCTTAGTGACGTCGTTGATTACTGTGGGTGTCACCGGGGTGTGGTGACTGTATTAGTGTGTGTGTGTGTGTTCACTTGTGCGGGTTGGACCAGGTGTTGGGATGATGGCTGCAGGGTGAGCACGTGGAGAAACTTTCTGTTGACCGTCACCATTGGTATCTTCTATTACTGCACTGTCTGAGGTATCTTTGCACGGCTTATGAAATGCATCAATACAAGTAAGTGCTGTTTCTTGATAAGCCTGTGAAATTGATCAATAAAGGCATTCCATCAAGTGCAATGGTTCAGCGTGACGCGTCTTCAGTGTAAAACCACATGTCTTAGCCTGCTGCGGTGTTTGGATTAGTTTTTAAGTTTTATACTCCGCAATATTTTGTCAACAGAAAACTGTATTTGGCTTTGTTGAAGCGCGGAAACGTTTTGTTGGGATAACACTAGATGTTTGAGATCGCTTACAAAGTTATAACTTGTAATCGTTTGACGTGAACGCTCGTTTGACTTGCGTAAAGTCCCCTTCATTCATAAAATTTGCTGTTGTGATGCTTATTTGATTATCACAGTTTTTTGTGCATTGTTTGTTAATGATGGATTGTATTCCCCGTTAGGCTCAGCGGTACTTTCGCATAAGGTGATTGTACTGTTTGTTTGTTTTGGGATTTTTGGTAGTGTTTTGGTTCGTGCGTCAAGCGGGTGAAGCATTGCGCTTGGGAGTGCCGCCGTAGTTCTGGTTCTAAGACGGTTAGTCTGGTTCAAGACTATCGGTATTAAGGTACATAAATACCCACCGCTAGCATGCACAGAAGACTAGGGTTGAGTTTAGCTTAGCCTCGGTGGAAGTTAGGGGGAATCAAAGACAATGCATTGTATTTCTTTCATGTGGAAACACAAGTTGTAAAAAGGACGCTGTGTTTAGTGTCATTAGCAGATATTTTTGTGATTGTTGGATTATTTTGTAAATGAAAAATGGAGCGGAATGATAGCAGGTCAATTGAAAAAAGACAAATAACACTTACACCCAAGGCTCGTGAATATAAATTGGAGAAGCTCCAAGAAGAACGGCAAGTAAAAATAAGAAAAATTAAAGGTGCAATAAGAGAAATTAAAGACCTAATGCAAACTGCTGAGAATGCTGAAAAAATACGGTCATGTCTTGTAAATGTATCGAGCTTGTTTAAGGAAGCAAGTCATCTTCATGGTCTTGTGGTTCCTATGCTTCCACTTGATGAACAAGAAAAACAAAATGCTTGGTTTGGCAGTGTTGAAGAACATAAAATTGCCTTTGTGGAGGAGACAAATAAATGGCTGCTGGAAGTGCCAGACACATCAGAAAAGGGCATTGTCGCACCAGGTTTTGGATCAGTTTCCAATGATGAGGCGTGTATATTTAAAATTGTGGAAAATGCAGTAGAAGACGACATTAGACCAAGTGATAGTGTTTCTAATGTGTCTGTGAGGTCAAAGAAACGCAGAACAGTAGTGAGTAAATCTATGTCCACTACATCATCAGCTAGAATAAAGGCTGAGGCGGAGACTGCTGCTCTTATGGCTCGGCAAAGGTTGCTGAGTCAGAAGCACGCCCTAGAGGAGCAGCAGGAACTGTTGAGAAAAAAAGGCGAGGAGCTGGAACTGGACATGGAGCTGGCAGCAGCTATGGCTAAAGTGAGTGTGTTCAAGGCTTCAGAAGGATCTCGTGTGTCTAAAGTCTCTGTGAGATCAGATGGGATGAACTCCTATTTGGAAAGAGGGAAAAGAACACAGTTAAATCATGAAGCTGCAACATTTGTGCCTGAGTTCAACACTCAACCATTGGCTGTAGAGGCTGGAGGGGAAGCTTTGCTTTCAGGTTATGCTACTGTGAGGTCCGAGACACGCAAAAAAATTGATCGGCCTGCTGCTGTGGTCCGGGCTGGTCCGTCCACTTTGATTACTCCGCCTGCTGCTGCGACTGGGCTTGGTATGCCCACTCTGTCAGAATGTGCTTTTCATCCAACAGTTACTTACCTTCAGCCAGAAGCTGCACCTGTAACAGTGGATAATTCTGATCAGCGCTTTCTCACTGTTTTGGAAAGGCAAAATCAAATTACATCGTTATTGGTTGGAAAACAGTCACTTTTTCTCTTACCTAAGATAGACCTACAAGTTTCTGACGGAAATCCATTGAAGTATCAAACCTTCATAAGAGGATTTGAACACAACATTGAAGGAAGAACACAAAGTCAGAAGGATTGTTTGTATTACCTCGAACAGTATACAAGAGGTCAGCCCAGGGATTTAATCCGAAGCTGTCAACATCTGCCTCCATTACTTGGATACACCAAGGCAAAGTCATTACTTCAGGAGCATTTTGGCGATCCATTCAAAGTAGCCTCTGCATACATGGATAAGGTGCTTTTATGGCAGATGGTTAAAGCTGAAGATATCAATGCTTTAAGGGCCTACAGTTTATTGTTGCAGGAATGTTGCAACGCTATGGGAGCTGCCCTAAGTGACCTGAATGCGTCTACAAATATGCAAACTATCGTGAAAAAGCTACCCTATAAGCTGCGGGATCATTGGAGAAGTGTGGCCTGCGATATTCAGGAGAAGTTTCGTCGAAGAGCTACATTTTCGGACATTATGGTGTTTGTTGAGAGGCAAGTCAAGATAGCAAGTGACCCTCTTTTTGGAAATATACAAGATACACCTGCGACAGGAGGAAAGGAATTAAAAATGGTTAAGTCTCATTCTCAAACTAGTTTAAAGGCTAGAGGCAGTAGTTTTGCCACTACTGTAACACCTGCTGAGAAGAAAGTGGAGTCTGGGAATAAAATGGAGAAGAACTCAATAATGAAGGTTTGTTTGTTTTGTGGAGCTGGACATTCGTTAGATGTTTGCCTTCTTTTGGATAAAAGGACACAAGATGAAAAATTTTCTTTTTTGAAGGAGAACCGTATGTGCTTTGGATGTCTGTGCGTTGGGCACATGAGTAAAGATTGCAGAAAACGTTTAATATGTAGAGTATGCAATTATAGGCACCCTACAGTGTTGCATTTCTACCCCAAAGCAAAACAAAAAGGTTCGACTCAGGCCAATGGTGGCTTGGAATTGGCCAGAGAAGGCGCTGTGGTGTCTTTTCAGTCCAGTGGCTTGACTGGGGCTGGTAAGCAGGACTGTACGCTCTCTATTTTGCCTGTTCAGGTGAAATCCAAAAGGGGACAAGAGATCTTGGTCACGTATGCATTTCTGGATCCAGGAAGTACCGCTTCATTTTGTACAGAGCGACTCATGAACCGGCTCAATCTTACGGGAAAGAAGCTGGGGATCCTCCTTAGAACTATGGGACAAGAGAAAATGGTGGACAGTTATAAGTTGTCAGACTTGGAAGTCGCCGGGTTGGATTCAGATAGCTTTTGTGACCTGCCTGAGGTTTTTACTCAAAGGAGCATGCCTGTTCATAGAGGTAACATTCCACGCTCAAAAGACCTCCAAAGATGGCCGCACCTGAGACACATACAAATACCAGAGATCGATGCTGATGTGGATCTTTTGATCGGCACTAATGTTCCTCAAGCTCTGGAGCCGTGGGAGGTGATTCGTGCAGTTAACGGGGGACCTTATGCAATTAAGACCATTTTGGGTTGGACTGTGAATGGCCCACTCCGAGGAGATTGTCGGATCAAGGATCAGTGTTTGCAGACCGACATCACAGTCAACCAGATCTCAGTGGCGAAGCTTGACGAGCTCTGGGAGAAACAGCTGAAGGTGGATTTCCCTGAAACTCTGCAAGAGGAACAACTTGGTCTGTCAAGGGAAGACAAGCGCTTCAGTGAGTCAGTCTCAGAGTCTGCCAAGCTCATTGATGATCATTACAGTATTGGTTTGCCGGTAAGGCAAAGATACCTCAAAATGCCAAACAATAAGACAGTTGTGGAACAGCGTGCATTGAGTCTCAAAAGGCGTTTGAATAAAGATCAACCTTTTGCTCTGATTACATCGCTTTCATGTCCGGGATGCTGACTAATGGCTATGCAGAGAGAGTTCCGACTGAGCAGCTGACCCGTTATGATGGAAGGGTGGGGTATATACCCCATCATGGGGTGTATCATCCTAAAAAGAAAAAAACTGCGGATCTAGCCTCCAGAGGTGTTAAAGTTCAGTCTGTGCTAAAGACTGGTGCATGGCTCTGTGGTCCTGACTTTCTTCTTAAGCCTGAGAGCAGGTGGCCCAAAAACCCTCAGACTCTGGAAGACCCTCTTTTTGTAGACCCAGAGGTCAAGGCTGTGGTGGTGAAAACTGCTCAAATTGAGCATGTCAGTCCAGTGGAGAAGCTCATTGATTACTTTTCCTCCTGGTTCTGTCTTAAAAGTGCTGTTGGTTGGCTTCTCAAGTTTAAGAGCTTGCTTTTGTCCCGGATGCGACATCGCAAGCTGCTGAGAGAAACCCTTTCTGGAACGGACCTTTGTGCTGAGCAGTTGGAGAAAGAGCTACAGGTCCAGATGGAAGGTGTTAAGGCTCAAATGCAGTATATGTCGGATTTGTTCTGGAAGTGCTGGGTGAAGGAGTACCTTCCTGGACTTCAGGAGCGCCAGAAGTGGAATGCTGCTAAAAGAAACTTTGTTTCAGGAGATCTCATCGTGTTGGTGGATGATATGGCCCCTCGCAATACTTGGATTACAGGAAGAATTGTGGATACTGTTCCGGACAAAAATGGACTGGTGCGAAGTGTACGGATTAAAACTAAAACCAGTTATCTGAACCGGCCAATAACTAAAGTCTGCCTTCTGCAGGAAGCAGAGGGGCAGTGAAGATCTTTGGATACATCGGACATGAACATTGACATTAAATGACTTTCAGAGGACTAAAAGTTCACTTTGCATTTTGATTGATCTCTGTCTCCCACAAGGTGATTATGGTGGTCAATTATTACTATGAAATAATTTGGGGCCGGAATGTAGGAGCCATACATTGGGTTTGTCTTACGATCTTTCCTCCTTTTTTGCACTATTGTGTATGTGCACGCGCTTAGTGACGTCGTTGATTACTGTGGGTGTCACCGGGGTGTGGTGACTGTATTAGTGTGTGTGTGTGTTCACTTGTGCGGGTTGGACCAGGTGTTGGGATGATGGCTGCAGGGTGAGCACGTGGAGAAACTTTCTGTTGACCGTCACCGTCGTCATCTTCTATTACTGCACTGTCTGAGGTATCTTTGCACAGCTTATGAAATGCATCAATACAAGTAAGTGTTGTTTCTTGCTAAGCTTGTGAAATGGATCAATAAAGACATTCCATCAAGTGCAATGGTTCAGCATGACGCGTCTTTAGTGTAAAACCACATGTCTTAGCCTGCTGTGGCGTTTGGATTAGTTTTTAAGTTTTATACGCCGCAATAGTGCAGCTTCAGCTTCTAACGTTTGCATCATGTTGCGCAGCATTGCCTTATATTAACATATGGTGCTATGTTAAGAGCCAAAGCTAATAGCAGCCCATGTAGCAGCAGCAGGCTAACGTAGCTACGTCACGTCGGGTCCATTAGTGAGAAGAGAGAGGCTCAGGGATGGGATGCTTAGGACTCTTAACTCATGCTACATTACACATGGTTTACAGTCAATATGTTAAAGCAATCAGATGTCACATTACGTTAGTGAAAGCTGATAGAAGTCACCTTAGCTTATTTTATTATGAGAATATTAAACAAATGTCCCAATTGGTTGACATAATAAACTTTTATATTTTTAAATAAATGTCTAGCCTAATGTTAGTTTCCATGTGCCTTCACAACGAAGCTGAGAGAAGGAGCTTAAGGTAGCAGCTAGAAGGAGTGCAGCTTTACAGAGCTGGATTCAAACTGGCAGCTGAGGCATTTGATTAAGTGAAGCAACCATCCTACATTATTCATTTAATGTCCAGTAGGCTTTAAGTTGTATTAGACTAATAACTCATTAAAGGAATGCGTTGTTCCGAGTGTCTCTCTGTGTCCTCAGGAGGCCATCCTGACCACCATGGACCTCATGCACCATGGCTTTGGCTTTATGTTGCCGTTTGGTGATCTGCTGTGGATTCCCTTCACCTACACCCTGCAGGCCTATTACTTGAGGCCTGTACTACGAAGCAAGATCAACATGTCCTGGATTTCTTTCAGTTATCCGGCTTCACTAACCATAACAACCGCGATCCCTCATGACCCGTATCACGACGGTGGTTAACAACTAGTTCAGTCAACGCAGGGTTTCCCAATCCAGCGGCGCGCGCGTTCACATAAAAGAGGCGGGGTTTGCGCACCACGACCAATCACAAACATCTACAAGAGCCGCATATTTTACATAAGAAGAGCAAACTATAATTCTACATTATTATGAAGAACACAGACACTGTTTTGCAGGCAAAACGCAATACAGTCACTGCTTCCTAAAACAGGAAGGAAAGCTGGCACAAAAAAAATAGCCGACGCTGTAGATGTGTAAATCACAATGCTTATCAATATCACTTCCCCATCAGTCAGGACCAAGATTTGACCATAATTAGACTGGTGCTTTCCATAAACTGCCGTTGCTTTAGCCTATTATTTCAGTTGCAACCCTGGCAGTGGGAAGCAACCGTGAGAGCAAATAAAGAATATGAAAACATAATTCAAACCGATATGCGCATTGGCGACACACGACTCAAGAAGCCGATTTGTAATTCCCTCCCATTAAAATATATATATTTCATAAAAATACTCATCAGGGAATGTTAACGGGGTTGTTGGTCTCTAAATGTTTTAACTTTTATGAGCACACCTCTCTCTCTCTCTCTCTCTCTCCTCTCTCTCTCTCTCTCTCTCTCTCTCTCTCTGCGCACTGAGCTCCACCTGATCTTTTATAAGAATGGTGACGCCGTTATCAATCGAGTATTGATTGGTCAGTAGGCGGTGCTTTTACACCGGTTGATCTCTGATCTCCAACTTAACCTGCCCCCGACCACGTTAGGCATTCAGCATGAGTTACCATGGCGATTGAACCCGGTAACAAGTGATCCACCGTCGTGATACAGAAAACCCTGGGTTGAACCTGAACTTAGCTCGCTAACACCAAATCTTGCTTCGTAGTACAGGCCTCTGGTCAGCCATCACAAAACAGTGGGGGACTGTCCGTGGTGCTGAAGCAGAGCCTTGTTACTAAAACAGAAGGGGGCTGTCCATGGTGCTGAAACAGAGCCTTGTTACTAAAACAGAGGGGGGCTGTCCATGGTGCTGAAACAGAGCCTTGTTACTAAAACAGAGGGGGGCTGTCCATGGTGCTGAAACAGAGCCTTGTTACTAAAACAGAGGGGGGCTGTCCGTGGTGCTGAAACAGAGCCTTGTTACTAAAACAGAGGGGACCTGTCTGTGGTGCTGAAACATAGCCTTGTTACTAAAACAGAGGGGGGCTGTCCGTGGTACTGAAATAGAGCGTTGTTACTAAAACAGAGGGGGGCTGTCCATGGTGCTGAAACAGAGTCTTGTTACTAAAACAGAGGGGACCTGTCCGTGGTGCTGAAACAGAGCCTTGTTACTAAAACAGAGGGGACCTGTCCGTGGTGCTGAAACAGAGCCTTGTTACTAAAACAGAGGGGACCTGTCCGTGGTGCTGAAACAGTATAGATATTTACAGAGATTTAGTATGGATCATCTATACTAAAGATAGCACATTTCAAGCAGCACCAGTGGAATGAAATGGTACACACTTCCTGTCTCCTAAAGGGGCGTGGCCTCATTTGAATTTGTCCTGCTATAGCAAGACTAAATGTTCTACAGTAGGTCTAAGTCTGCCACACTACACCCAGCGAGAGACAGAGAGAAATGATAAGAAAATGAACAGGAAATTGCCTGATGCTGATCTCCAACATCTTCCTGCAGATGGCAGCAGAGCGTGAGAAGAGGTGAGGTTAATATGGGTGGGCATATCCAGCTGAGCTCACTGTCAGCAGAGCATTTCTGTCCATGGGATGCTGGACGTGGCGCTACATTCCACCATCCACTGATCCCGGCAATCTGATGCCATTTTGATGTTTGGGTGTATCAGACGTGTTGTTTCTGTGTCTCAGACTTTTTGTTTGTGTGTCTCAGACTTGTTGTTTGTGTATATCATTTGTGCGCGTTTGTGTGTTTCAGACGTGCATGGGGAAGGACGTGACGCTGCACATGTCGGCCAGTAATCCCGCCATGCTGCTTTATCAGAAGTTTGGTTTCAAAGCGGAAGAATACATCCTGGACTTCTACGATAAATACTATCCGGTGGAGAGCAACGAGTGCCGCCACACCTTCTTCCTCCGCCTGAGACGCTGAGAATACAGACGATGCCTAAAATTCTCAAATCAATTTTAAAAAATTAAATTTCATTTAAAATGTGTGTGTCTGAGTTTTAATTTGATATAGAGGACTTTTTTTATCTTTGGAGATGTGTTGAAAACCTAAGTTTTAATTTGATTACAATCTGCAGACTATTCTGCATCTGCAGCTGCTGTATGTGCTGATAAAACTTTAGTATCTGATTGATTTTTGGAAGTGAAACATGATGACAGCTGCTTCTCTTTCCTTCATTCATTTGTCCAGCAGGGGGCGCTAGAGTCACACAGCACATAAGTTGATGCCACCCCTACATACAGGGGGAGAAAGAAACCGCTGCAGGCAACAAATGTTATGGTTCGTGTCCACATTGGTGGTTGGTTTAACAATAGTCTCACTTTGCCAGAACCTCCTCCAAAGCACGCTGGAGGAAGGTCTGGCTAGTCCACACAGCATTCGTGGATGTATATATATATATATATATATATATATATATATATATATATATACATATCGACGGATATGTCATGAGTTAAACAGCAATAGATGAAAGTATGATAGTTTGAGATTATTTTTGCTTAATAGACAGTTTGATCCTGTGTTATGGTGATTTGAAACCTTTCTTACCAGAAATGTTGCTCTGGATCTGGCTGTAGTTGCTGCTCAGTTGGTCGTATCTGGTCAGCAGCAAAGTGACTGAAATATAAGATACGGTTTAAGGCTTTATTGATTGATTCACTCTCTGGTGTTGCTGTCACGGGATGCAGGGGATGTAGGACCCAAATGCAGAGACAGACTGGGAAATGTTGAGTTAGAGGATTTAATAAGCAAAAACAAACAAAAATGTGTCCTGATAACAGCAGGCAGAGTAATCCAGAATAAGAAAAATACAAAACAGGAATCAAAAGTACCAGGAACCAAGAACAGAGACAAAACACACAGATGCTCAAAACATGAAAACAATGACCTGACAACAGGGAAACACAGAGACTAAATACAAGAGGGAACAAGCAAACAAGGGACAGGTGACACAACAGGTGAAACACATCAGGGCGGGGCAGAACAATCAAACAGGCGGGAAAACACAACACAGTAAGTAAAACAAGACAAGACTAGGGAGGAAAACAGACTTCACAATAAAACAGGAAACACTAACAGCAGAAACTAACAATCGTGACAATTGCAGCACACGACAAAAATAAGTACAGTTACATAGAGAAAATGTTATATATATATATATATATATATATATATATATATAAATAATAATAGCAGGCTCAGACCCAAAATGCAGATTGGAGATGAGGAGGCAGCAGGAAGTTTTTAAAGGTTTGATAAATTAAAACTTGGAAACTTGCAAGTGTCCAGGGAACTGAAGGAAAGGGCAAAAACCAGGAGCACAGGAACAGAGGTCAGCAGGGGCGAAGCCAGGACCCCTTTGGAGGCCTGCGGCGAAGGCAGGACACCCTGGAGGCCGAGAAAGGATGGCAAATACGAAGCACCACTGGAGAGCCAGCAGGACGCAGACATCGAAGGTGAGGACATCTGAAAGTAGTAGTAAGTAAGTAAGTAAGTAAACTTTATTTATATAGTACCTTTCACAGACAAAAGGGGTCACAAAGTGCTTTACAGTAAAACAAAAACAGAGCAAAGACAACACATACAAAGCTATATGGCTAATAAAATCATCCATCCATCCATCTTCATCTGCTTATCCGGTATCGGGTCGCGGGGGTAGCAGCTCCAGCAGGGGACCCCAAACTTCCCTTTCCCGAGCCACATTAACCAGCTCCGACTGGGGGATCCCGAGGCGTTCCCAGGCCAGGTTGGAGATATAATCCCTCCACCTAGTCCTGGGTCTTCCCTGAGGCCTCCTCCCAGTTGGACGTGCCTGGAACACCTCCCTAGGGAGGCGCCCAGGGGGCATCCTTACCAGATGCCCGAACCACCTCAACTGGCTCCTTTCGACGCGAAGGAGCAGCGGCTCTACTCCGAGCTCCTCACGGATGACTGAGCTTATCACCCTATCTCTAAGGGAGACGCCAGCCACCCTCCTGAGAAAACCCATTTCAGCCGCTTGCACCCTGGATCTTGTTCTTTCGGTCATGATCCAGCCTTCATGACCATAGGTGAGGGTAGGAATGAAAACTGACCGGTAGATTGAGAGCTTTGCCTTCTGGCTCAGCTCTTTTTTCATCACAACGGTGCGATAAATTGAATGTAATACCGCACCCGCTGCGCCGATTCTCCGACCAATCTCCCGCTCCATTGTCCCCTCACTCGCGAACAAGACACCAAGGTACTTAAACTCCTTCACTTGGGGTAAGGACTCATTCCCTACCTGGAGAAGGCACTCCATCGGTTTCCTGCTGAGAACCATGGCCTCCGATTTAGAGGTGCTGATCCTCATCCCAACCGCTTCACACTCGGCTGCGAACCAATCCAGTGAGTGCTGAAGGTCACAGGCCGATGATGCAGCGATGAGATCCCCAGCCCACCGAACTACAACCCCTCTCCACCCCGACTACGCCTTGATATCCTGTCCATAAATACTACAAACAGGATTGGTGACAAAGTGCAGCCCTGGCGGAGGCCAACCCTCACCTGAAACGAGTCCGACTTACTGCCGAGAACCCGGACACAGCTCTCGCTTTGGTTGTACAGAGATTGGATGGCCCTGAGAAGGGACCCCCTCACCCCATACTCCCGCAACACCTCCCACAGTATCTCCCGGGGGATCCGGTCATACGCCTTCTCCAAATCCACAAAACACATGTAGACTGGTTGGGCATACTCCCAGGGTCCCTCCAGGATCCTTGCGAGAGTAAAGAGCTGGTCCGTTGTTCCACGACCAGGACGGAATCCGCATTGTTCCTCCTCAACCCGAGGTTCGACTATCGACCGAACCCTCCTTTCCAGCACCTTGGAGTAGACTTTACCGGGGAGGCTGAGAAGTGTGATACCCCTGTAATTGGCACACACCCTCTGGTCCCCCTTTTTGAAAAGGGGAACCACCACCCCGGTCTGCCACTCCTTAGGCACCGTCCCAGACTTCCACGCAATGTTGAAGAGACGTGTCAACCAAGACAACCCCTCCACACCCAGAGCCTTAAGCATTTCTGGACGAATCTCATCAATCCCTGGGGCTTTGCCACTGTGGAGTTGTTTAACTACCTCAGCAACTTCCACCAGGGAAATGACGACAATCCCCCATCATCCTCCAGCTCTGCCTCTACCATAGAGGGCGTATTAGATGGATTTAGGAGTTCCTCAAAGTGCTCCTTCCACCGCCCTATTACCTCCTCAGTTGAGGTCAACAGCGTCCCATCCTCACTGTACACAGCTTGGATGGTTCCCCTCTTCCCCCTCCTGAGGTGGCGAACGGTTTTCCAGAAGCACCTTGGTGCCGACCGAAAGTCCTTCTCCATGTCTTCTCCGAACTTCTCCCACACCCGCTGCTTTGCCTCTTTCACGGCAGAGGCTGCAGCCCTTCGGGCCCCTCGGTACCTTGCAACTGCCTCCGGAGTCCTCTGGGATAACATATCCCGAAAAGACTCCTTCTTCAGTCGGACAGCTTCCCTGACCACCGGTGTCCACCACGGTGTTCGTGGGTTACCGCCCCTTGAGGCACCTAAGACCCTAAGACCACAGCTCCTAGCCGCGGCTTCAGCAATGGAAACTTGGAACATTGTCCACTCGGGTTCAATGCCCCCAGCTTCCACAGGGATGCACGAAAAGCTCCGCCGGAGGTGTGAGTTGAAAGTCTGTCAGACAGGGGCCTCCTCCAGACGTTCCATGACTAGCACAGAAGTCCAACAACAAACAACCACTCTGGTTTAGATCAGGGAGGCCGTTCCTCCCAATCACGCCTCTCCATGTGTCTCCATCATTGCCCACGTGTGCGTTGAAGTCCCCCAGCAGAACTATGGAGTCCCCCACTGGAGCCCCATACAGGACTCCACTCAAGGTCTCCAAGAAGGCCGAATACTCCGAACTCTTGTTTGGTGCATATGCACAAACAACAGTCAGAGTTTTCCCCCCCACAACCCGCAGGCGTAGGGAGGCGACCCTCTCGTCCACCGGGGTAAACTCCAACATAGCGGCGCTCAGCCGGGGGCTTGTGAGTATCCCCACTCCCGCCCGGCGCCTCACACCCTGGGCAACTCCGGAGAAGAAAAGAGTCCAACCCTATCCAGGAGTATGGTTTCAGAACCGAGACTGTGCGTAGGAGGTAAGCCCCACCAGATCTAACCGGGGCGCTCCACCTCCCGCACAAGCCTCGGCTCCTTCCCCACAGAGAGGTGACATTCCACGTCCCCAGAGCCAGCGTCTGCTGCCCGGGTCTGGTCCGTCGAGGCCCCTGTCCTTCACTGCCACCCGTGTGGCAGCGCACCCGACCCCAGCGGTTCCTCCCACAGGTGGTGGGCCCATGGGATGGAGAGGGAGTTGCCACGTTGCTTCTTCGGGCTGTGTCCGACCGGGCTCCGTGGCAAACCCGGTCACCAGGCGCTCGCTGACGAACCCACCATCTGGGCCTGGCTCCAGACGGGGGCCCCGGGCTTCCTCCGGGCAGGGTAACTTCACCTCTTCCTCGTTTGCTCATAGGGTTTTTGAACCATTCTTTGTCTGGCCCCTCACCTGAGACCACTTTGCCTTGGGAGACCCTACCAGGAGCACACAGCTCCAGACAACACAGCCCTCAGGTTCATAGGGACACACAAACCTCTCCACCACGATAAGGTGATGGTTCCCGGAGAGGCTAATAAAATGCTTGTCTAAAAAGATGAGTCTTCAGGTGTTTTTTAAAGGTTTCCACAGAATCCAAAGCTCTCAAGGCTAAAGGGAGAGAGTTCCAGAGCCCTGGGGCCACCACCGAAAATGCACGATCACCTCTTGTTTTAAAACGTGTTCTAGGAACAATTAAGAGCTCCTGACTTGAAGACCTCAAAGAGCGACCAGGAGTGTGTGCGTGCAGTAGTTCCTGGATGTACGAGCAATGTTCCTGAGATGGAAAAAACAGGAACGAACCACAGACTTCACATGACTGTTAAAACACATAGATTTATCAAAAATGACACCCAGATTACGCACAGCATTACAGTCCGAAACTGATAGAGTCCCAATGGCCTGCCTAATCCTAGGGGTAATGTTGTCTGGGGCAAAGATCATCACCTCAGTTTTATCAGAGTTTAATTGCAAGAAATTGTCAGCCATCCATTTGTTAATGGAGGCTAAACAATTGTGCAACAAGGACCGTTTGTCTAGCTTATCGGGGCTAAAAGATAAATATAACTGGATATCATCAGCATAACAATGGTAAGATATACCTTCAAAACTACCAATACTTTTACCAAGAGGAAGCATATAAAGACTAAATAGCAAAGGGCCAAGCACAGAACCTTGAGGCACACCACAAGACAAAGGAGCAGAGTCTGACATGTAAGTTCCCATAGATACAGAAAAACTCCTGTCCGACAGATAGGAAGAAAACCAGTCCAGAGCTGATCCAGTAATGCCTACAGTTGTTTTCAGTCTTTCAATCAGAGTGCAGTGGTCAACCATATCGAACGCTGCACTCAGATCCAGAAGGACTAGAACAGAACATTTACCCCCATCAGCCGCCATCAAAATGTCATTAGAGACTTTTAGGAGAGTAGTCTCAGTTGAATGGTTTTTTCGAAAGCCAGACTGAAATTTATCGAAAATATTATTAGAATCCAAAACTTTATTTAGCTGGCTCGCAACAACCTTTTCTAAAATTTTTGAAATAAAAGGCAATTTAGAAATAGGCCTGTAGTTTTTAAACAAAGCTGCATCAAGATTGTTCTTTTTCAATATAGGCCGGACAACAGCATGCTTAAAACAGCTAGGAACCTGGCCTAGCTGAAGAGATAAATTTAAAATTGAAACCAAACATGGTCCAAGCAGATGTATGGATTTTAAAAGTAAAGATGTTGGTAAAATATCAACAGGACTTTGGGAAGGTTTCATTGAGCCCACTAGCTTAATTAAGTCATTCAGGGACAAGGGGCAAAAGGAGTCCAGTACCGAAAGTCTCTGATGAGTAACAACAAAAGTTAGAAAGCTGAGCAGGCGACCGGTGACAAAGGCCCTCAAAATGACGGCAGTCTACCCTGAGACCTGAGACAGGTGACAGGTCAGCAGGGCTGGAGGCTGGCAACAGGGCTGCTGGGGACTCCAGGGACTGCTGAGGCAAAGCTAATTCCTGTTGATGCTGCAGCTAATCAGGGGCAGGCAGTTGTAGAACTGAATCTGGGGAACACAGCAGCTGAGGGGAGTCAGAAAAGGCAGGAAGAAACAGGGACTCAGGAACAGGGGACCACTGAGGCTCAGACGCTTTTGCCCTCATGACATTCACTTATGCCAATACTCAAAATAATAATGTCATATTTATTGAGATCACACACACAGCAATGCTACACAAGCATTTTTTTTGTTGTCTAAAACAGTTCTCGTATATATTTGGAGTCATCCAGTGCAAAAATAAACATAATGAACATTATAACTCATATAAAGAACAAACTATTTACATTTCTTAAAAAAAAGTCCAAACTTATGCCAAAACTCAAAACAGTGATGTCATTCTTCTTTGGTCACATCTTACTATTCTGACTTTGAGTGATCTCTCCTCACAATAAACAATCTTTGTTCTCCCTCGGATGACGTATTGATGGACTTATATGGCCTTCCATTGGTTTACAAGACAAAAACAAGCAGCTCCCAAAGCATCATGGGAAAGAAAATGCATGGTTCCGTGGTATTTACAAAGACTGTCAGTAAGAGCGCGCCTCTATTCTGCGGGGGAAATTCTCCGCCTCTTTAAACCAGCCGCAATCGAGTTTCCTCGTAGACCTTTATGCCGCTGGTGAAATGGCAACAGTAATTTGAGCAAGACGAAGACATAGGCTAGACTGAAAATATTTTTAACACAAGAATCACACTTTGTCAGTGAACACAACATCATTTAGCGTTACAGATCAAGCAGCCATGCAATATTAGAGTTACTGGAAGAAATCAAAGATGAAATTGAATCTCCCACTCAGCGTTCACATCCCATTCCAGCAGTTGTTAAACTCCTCGCTACATTACAAATATTGGCATCAGGATAATTTCAAACAGTCATAGCATCAGCAGTGGGAATATCGCAGTCTGCACTCAGCCATATCATAGCACCAGTACCGCTTTGCTACAGCGCAATTTACGGTATAGTGGGCGGAGAAAGACGCTGATTGCCTGATGGGTGTCAGGGTTGATAAATACTACGCAAAATGTGGAAGCATAGCGTGCGCTATTACCGAACTCGCATAAACGGACGCAGCGCAAACTGCGCTAGTGTTAGTAAATCTAGCCCATAGTCTAGCTAGCTGTCTGGATTTACCCTGCAGAGATCTGAGGAGCAGTTAACCATAGTCCTCACAAATCCACCGGAGGTTAGAACGCCAACACATCTGGCCGAAATGGGGGACATCCGGTGGATTTCCGTCGGCAACGGAGCAATCCTGGAAATGGATATAGACTAGTTTAACAACTTTTTATTTAATAATCTCAAACATATTTATCCAGTGAACTTTTTAATATAATATCTAAATGACAGTAAGACTGTACTAGGAGTCTAAAGATGTACTTTATGTTTCCGTGTGTAATCCGTAAATATAAAACGGATCTGAAAATACATAAACCAACCCATAAATGAAAAGCATTTGCGAACATCTAACAGATCATCAAATGGATGGCCTTTGTGGATCTAAATTTTACACACACACACACACATACATACATACACACACACGCACAGACCCACATGCATACACACACATAAACACATACACACGCACAGACACACACACAGACATCTTTTTTCTGTGCTCCTCTGCTCTGTTGTCCATCTCTGATCTGCTCTGTGTGTTACTAGCTGTGCATGTAGCAGAGCTAACTCTTTATTCCATCCAGCTTAACGTCAGGTAAATATCACAGACCCTGGTTATGTGTC
The DNA here is from genome assembly GCF_010015445.1 of Perca fluviatilis. Taxonomy (NCBI): domain Eukaryota; kingdom Metazoa; phylum Chordata; class Actinopteri; order Perciformes; family Percidae; genus Perca; species Perca fluviatilis. The sequence goes on along the minus strand of NC_053112.1, from coordinate 3,199,285 downwards.
AGTAAGGAAGATGGTCTATCATCTCTTGTGTTTGTTTTACTGATTGTTTTTTTAAATTCACACCTTAACTTCCCTTTTTCTAACAAACAGAACAAAAGAAACATGCGGTCACATCACAGGCATGTGTGAATGCAGCTATGCACTGTATGGGTATTTCCTCATTTTTACAATCAGGAAGAAACATCTTTATTTTATTAGCTTTATTTAACTTTAATATACTTTTATAAGGTTTATCTGAAGGGTTTCATTATACTAATTCCCAAACGACTGAATGCTTAAATCTGAGTCAACTTTTAAGTTAAGTGGGACTTTTTGTCTAACAAAATGTATTAGTGTGTGTATCTGTTTCAGTAGTTTGTGCTGCGGCCACTTCCTGTGTTAAATGATTTCTCAACACAAAGACAGACAGTGTTCCTAACCATAGCTTCAGTTCAGTTTGTCAAGATGGCTGCAGATACTGTCGCTGCGCCACGTTTGAGCTTGAATGTGAGATATAACAGAAACGTTGAAGAGAACAGCGGAGAGGTAGAGGAGAATCAGGTGGAGATCTTAGAGGATGAAGAGCATTACGCTGAACTCGAGCCACAAAGAGCCAGTAAGTCTGAAATGATGATTGTTGTAAAGGGGAAGTTCATCTCAGTTTCCGTGAGGCTTTATTTAAACTAGATATTGAGTGTTAATTCATAATTAACCAATCCACCATTAGTTACCATTCATTGTGAGTGTTTATCAGGTGTCTTGGTGATGTAATCTGGTGCCTCGTCAGTCATTATTCTTATCGGTCAAACTTTAAATAAACAATAAAACATGTTCTGGATGTATTTTGTCTCTGTAGGACCACGCAATCCTGCAGCCGGCAACAGAAGGAGCTTCAGAGCTACTGCAGTGACTCTGGGAGGGTTTTATCTTCTGGTATTGGCTGGACTCTTTGTTCGCTGTGAGTAGTTAAGTTTTTATTACAAACTGTCATATCTTAAAGGAGAAATACCATGAAATACTTTTTCAGTGCTTGAGCAAATATGTTTGGGTATTTGGAGTGCCTACCAATCCCAACTTTGAAATAAGACAACCCAGTCAGGTTTTTGTAGGCTGCCTAGATCATAAAAAATGAGATTCAACAAGCTATTCACATTTGACTCTAAGTATCTCCACCCACCGCTTAACCACTAATCCAACTATTTGTTTCATAAGCCAATCAGAGCAGATTTTTTTTTTTTGGGAGGGGTGCATAATTTGTGCAATTTTTGTCTGATAAAAATTATTTTAATAACTCTTTGGTCTAGGAGGAGTTTGAAAAAAAAGGTTTATGATAAATCACGATTTTTCATGCATAAATGTATCGGCGTGGCCTATACTAGGAGATTCAGCTGAATTCAGGGAACGCTTGGATATGTGTATTATATGTGATGTACGGTTTGGGAGTTATAAGGTCAAACATGTTTTTTCTGACATAGTGCCACCTAGTGGTGGAAGTGGCTGAATATTTTTGTCCAGCTGGGAGGAGGCCTGGAACACCTCCCAAGGGAGGCGTCCAGGGGGCATCCTTACCAGATGCCCAAACCACCTCAACTGGCTCCTTTCAACGCAAAGGAGCAGTGGCTCTACTCCAAGCTCCTCACGGATGACTGAGCTTCTCACCCTATCTCTAAGGGAGACGCCAGCCACTCTCCTGAGGAAACCCATTTCGGCCGCTTGTACCCTGGATCTCGTTCTTTCGGTCATGACCCAGCCTTCATGACCATAGGTGAGGGTAGGAACGAAATCTGACCGTTAGATCTCTTTTCGTCACAACAGTGCGATAAATTAAATGTAATACCGCACACACTGCGTCGATTCTCCGACCAATTTCCCGCTCCATTGTCCCCTCACTCGCGAACAAGACCCCAAGGTACATCAACACCTTCACTTGGGGTCAGGGGCGGACTGGGACAAAAATTCTGCCCTGGCACTGTAGCCACACCAGCCCACATCACCACGCCCATGCAGCCCCACCCATGGACATGTGCATTCACTAATTACATTTGTGTACAGATTGTGAAATAATATAAGCAGTACCTTATTTATTCCGTTTGTATGCTGTTACTGTCATTCTCTACTGTATGTAGGTCTTTGTTGTCACTGTCTGTCTGTTCGATTGTCCGTATTTCTCTCTGTTGACACTGTACATATTGTCTGTCTGGTTCTCCATCTTTTCATCTGTTTTAACTCTCTAATTCTGCAATTTAAGTATGTTTTTATGGGTTTTCCTTGCTCAGAATTGGCCTTTGAGGGAACACAAGGTTTTGAGGGTAGAATATTTCAATTCCTGCATTCTGATACATTTTTAGTCACCAATTTATGGTAAAAACATCTATATTTATGGCAAAGAAATCACAAAATTCTGGTGGCAGGTAACAATTAAAAATACAACATATAATGGAATGTTATTATATTCAGTAGTTCAGTAAGGGGGCTTTCACATCTGGGACATACGGATATGACAACGGATACGACAACACTTGACCCCAAGATCCAGTTGTTTAAAATAGCATGAACGGGGCTTTATGGTCAAGTTTTGCTCCCAAGTTGAAAATTTGAAAAAATATATTTAAGATTGACTTACATAGGCTACTGCTTTTACTGCTAAATTGTACAATAACACATAATTTTATGGATACAAAACTTTGTGAAGTGTAATGTTTTCTACATTCTATTGATAAAAAATTATCAGTGATGTTGAATATAGCGTTCAGGGTTGTCATTTGTACTCCTGTAGGCCTACACTTCGCATCAGGCGTTAAAACCAACTGTAACAAAACACCATATTAGACTACTATTTAACGCGACAAGACGTTTTTAACCGGTAATGAAACAGTCTCACTTTAATACTGATGCCGTCAGATGGCCGCAACATTATTTTATATTTCAGTCACTTTGCTGCACACCAGATACAACCAACTGAGCAGCAACTACAGCCAGATCCAGACGAAAGTTTCTGGTAAGAAAGGTTTCAAATCACCAAAACACACAGGATCAAACTTCACACTGTCTATTAAGCATACATAATCTCAATCTGTCTTATCTTCATCTATTGCTGTTTATCTCAAGACATATCCGTCGAAAACAGTCAGTTACAGGATGAAGTAAAGGAGCTGAAGTGCAGAATTAAAGGTGAGAAAGTTTAAAATCAGTAAACACCTGTATTATACATATTTACATCATAGAACTTGATTGTTTATTTACCGTTGATTATGGATGTGAACAGTTTCATGCTGTTTTGCTGATGATGTGAATATTTCTGTTAGAGATGGTCACTTACAAATGAGATGTAAAACCTAAAGTATTTACAGAGTTAACATCCTGACAGGGAAACATGTCAGAGGCAAGAAAGATCTTTAAATAGTGAAACTACATTTGTTTGATTTTAAGAGAAGCTGTGTCCTGATGGATGGAAGGGTTTTGGATGCAGTTGTTACTTTAAATCTGAGAAGAAGGACTATTGGTTTGGAAGCAAAGATGACTGTGAGCAAAGAGGAGCACATCTGGTCGTCATAAACAACGAAGAGGTACAGGTGAGTGTGTTTGTTTCTGAGTGATCTTAGAGAAAAAGAAATTCAATGGAAATATTCTAATCTAAAATATAATCACAACTTTAAATGTTTGAAAAACCCTTGAAATGTTAACCGTCTATTGAGTACTATCGGTGCAGTTCCTCATGCATTCTCTGTTTCTCTGCTGATTATAAATGTCTTTCTTCACTTACCTCCGTTACTAATGTGTGTTTCCTGTCATGCTGTTGAGTCCAGTCCTCAGTGTGTGGTGGACCGAGGGATCCCTCTTCTGTTTGTTGAGGCTGATTGTCAAAGTGACAAAAACTAAAACTACAGTCTGTTTGTCAAGATGTTTCATGTTGTTTGTTTGGTTCTATTGAAACTATGGTTGGTTATTTGTGTGATTAGTTTCTGATTCATGCATCATGGGGGAATTTTTTTCTTGCAATGCATTTCCTCTTTCCTTCAGATGTAGTCACAAGATGACCTTACTACAACAGAAATGCTGATCTGTGAACAGAGAAATGATTTATGTCTCTTGCCAACGTCTAGAAGTTTGTCACTGACCTGAGTAAGGATGAAGAGTACTGGATTGGTCTAAGGGGTCAACAGAACCAAGGAGAATGGGAATGGGTTGACGGGTCACCGCTGACAAAAACGTGAGACATTTCAAAGGCTTTTGTTTTCATCACAATTCCATCAAAGTCACTGTTTGTCACTAAAATAAGTGCTTTAAATAGAAGGATGTTGGAGTTAAAGCTGTTTTTTTCCAATTTTTTGTCAGTGGCCAACAATTTTGAGCACCCTGTAAACATTACAACTGTATAGTGAAGTCTTAAACCATAAAGATTTAATATGTGTTAAACTTTCACAGACCTGAAAAGCTACTGTAGTTTAATGCGTGTGACTGAATCAAAATGTAAAGTCTATATGACCGGCTGCTGGGCTTTTAAAAACAGACACTAGCTGCAGAAAACAAAGAAAGGGCGCCATCTTGGTTAGATATCATAAAACCTTGTTTTTTGAGGATGATTCCTGTCAGTATAAACCTTCAATGACTGAAAACAGAGATGTGGGAGTACTGGACAAGGGTTCATTCTGTCACTGGCAGCCATTACAGATTGTTTATCTTTCTCTTCTTCTTCTAGTCCGTAGAAAGAGCAAAGTCGTTAGCCTTTCCTCATTAGCGCCACCTCTGTTCAGGACAAGACTGCAACTAGTGTCGCGACCACCAGTGCAGGGTATAAATAGTTACGCCGATTCCATGACGTCACATTTGTGCACACCAGCTGGGCTGCGGCTACTGCATAGTAACCTTAACTCATCCCTACAACCTATCAAATCAAAAAATGATTCATGTCTTACGCTGCAGCTGGTATTCTTGTATTTGTATCTTATTCCATTGTAGCCTGTTCTGATTTTTTTATTTCTTTCATGAAAGTTTTTAACTGCTCTTGAATTGCATTGTAGCTGGAATGTGCTATAGAAATAAAGTTGCTTTGCCCTACGACCTGCAGCCTGTAAGTCAGTCACCAGGGCACAAAGAGACTTTTAGCGTCAATAACAAACGCCAAAGACACCTGACCAAGCGTCTGTATTTGATGCCATGGGAGTGAGAATGTGTTGTTTTGAAAAGTTTAACCACACTTGGGATGGCTTCATTGGCATTAACGTGACTCACTGCGACTTGAACAAGCTGCAGAGGGAACATAGTTTACACCATCTGCTCCACAGCTCTGTGTGTGTGTGTGTGTGTGTGTGTGTGTGTGTGTGTGTGTGTGTGTGTGTGTGTGTGTGTGTGTGTGTGTGTGTGTGTGTGTGTGTGTGTGAGAGCTGAGCCCCTCTATCTGTGAAATATGCATAGAGGAATAAGGAGATTGCGCTTACGTATGAGCTCTCAGGTACCGAGATTTGTCACGATTGATATTATGTGAATTTATCCCCGGTAATACCGGCCTATTGGTACCCTGAAAAGTACAGAGTTTGGTACCCAACCCCACCCTAAACCCATCAAGGGTTGAAGGTGTTTCAGAGGTACTGCAGTGGCTCTGGGAGGGTTTTATCTCTGGAAGGTAACGGACATCTGGCCGATAAGAGTGAAATCCGGCGAATTTTCCATCGGCAACTGAGCAAATGAAAATAGATATAGACTAGTTTAACGACAACTTTTTATTTAATAATCTCAAAAGTGTTTATAACAACATCTGGACGTTTCAGATCCAGCGAAGGCAGATCTCAAAAAACGTCCAGGTTCAGTTTGAGTTTTCCCAGTTTTCCCAGTAGGTCCAGTCCGGTCCGAGCAGCCAGCAGAGACACCATGTCGTTGCAGCCGGAGTTCACCGCCGTCCGTGCACGTGCTGCCGCCCGCCGTTCCTCCACCGGCACACCGGCCTGACAGCTGGAACCCACACCAGACACATCTCTTCTTTATCTACATTAATCATGTATTAGACCTGTCCAGACACCAGACACATCTCTTCTTTATCTACATTAATCATGTATTAGACCTGTCCAGACACCAGACACATCTCTTCTTTATCTACATTAATCATGTATTAGCGCCGTCCAGAATACGCCACTGGGACATCCTGTTGTGTTCTTTAACCACCAAATGCAGACTTTATATTTCACTGTTCCTGTTTTCTATCAGATCGTTTATAGATCTCAACAAAAAGCAGCAAAAATTTCAGAAAAAATTAAATTAAACGTCAAAACACTCAAGCACAAAAAAGCGACAAAATGTGAGAAAAGTTGCAAAATCCAGAAGAAACTTGAACCTTTTGAACAGCTCAAAACAGGATTTTAGTTTGTTTTTAACTCTCTGAGACGAGACATCAGAACTACAACTCTGCTCTGAGTCATTTAGTGTCTTTTAACTCATTATGTGTTTCTGTTTATTGGGCGTTTGTGTCTCTTTGTGTTGGTTAAGCGTCTGTAGTCATGTGACTGGTTAACGGAGGTGTTGCCTGGTTTCAGCAGATGTTTACAGCATCTGGAGGATTCTGCCGGGATGATGGCCCTCAATCAGTTTCTCTGAGTCTTAAAGTGTAGATGCGTAGAAAAAGCAACAAAATCATTGAGAAAAACAAACAAAAAAGACAAAAACTTCAAAATTAGAGGGAAAAAAGTCAAGCAAAGAGTCAAAATGTCACCAAAAACATTGAAAAAAGTGGCAAAAACTTCCAAAAGTAGTGAGTGTGTGTTGCTACCTGAGCAGGACCCGAGCACACTGCAGACCTTCAGATCCCAGAGCTGCAGCGTCATGCAGAGCTGTGTTCTTCATCCTGATGAAGAGAAAGAGGAGACCCACGTTTGTATCTCATAAATTACCCCACTAATAATGCCCGAAATGATACCAAACGTCTACAAGTAGTACAAATAGGTTATGTACTCATAAAACGATGGATTGGAAAGTTTGTAAGTACACCAGAAGTTTATGTAAATAACACTTGCCTGCTGGCTTCTGCTCTCTGCTGTTGTTGTTGCTGCTGTGAGACGAGTGCTTAGGGACATCTACAAATTACAACACCGAAAAGAGATGCAACAAAAATATTTTTAATTTAACTTTTTTTTTTAAAGTAAGTGCTGTAGTATAACTAACAGGAGACAAGTAATAATTGAGGTAAGTTTGGAGACATTACCTTATTTAATCATTGAATTAATAAATATTTTTGTTGTAACTCTTTTCGGTGTAGTAATTTGTAGATGTCCCTAAGCACTCGTCTAACTGCATGTAGCAGCAGCAGCAGCAGCAGCAGCAGCAACAGAGAGCAGGCAAGTGTTCATAAACTTCTGGTGTACTTACAAACTTTCCAATCCATTGTTTTATGAGAGCATAACCTATTTGTACTACTTGTAGACGTTTGGTATCATTTCGGGCATTATTAGTGGGGTAACTTACAAGATACAAACGTGGGTCCGTTAGCACCTGCGCTAAGCTATTCAGCTGATAACGCTACTCTAGCTAACTCTCCCAATGTTAGACCCAGGTGAAAAAAGCTTCTGGGGGGGTGTTTGGCTCGAGGTCATGGTACAAAGGACCCTAGGGTGAATTACTCTGAACCATCACTTTAATGTTCCTGAAGCTGTGACTGTATTCTCTCAGCCAGGTAACATCTGCCATTACTCCATGTGTTGATGTTAAAATGTAAAACAAGCTGAGGACGTTTGGCCACCAGACTCCATGTAAAAAATCAGGACTTTTAGCGTGTATAGAGCCAGCATATCTCCACCAGACTCCATGTAAATAATCAGGACTTTTAGCGTGTATAGAGCCAGCATATCTCCACCAGACTCCATGTAAATAATCAGGACTTTTAGCGTGTATAGAGCCAGCATATCTCCACCAGACTCCATGTAAATAATCAGGACTTTTAGCATGTATAGAGCCAGCATATCTCCACATGTAATTGGATGAATTAAGGGTTTATTTCAACCAAACCAGAGTGGTGATTGTTGGAACAGTGGAAAGATGAACCAAGATGGCTTTTGATAGTTTTATTTAGTTTCTGTCCACTTTGGATGAAGTGTGTTTTACGATGATAAAAGTCCTGATTATTTACATGGAGTCTGGTGGTGTTTGGTGATGGGGATCTTACGGTCCAGACTGCTGGTCGACGTCGGCGCCTCGCTGCACTAAGACAGGAAGTACATCATGGTGACCGTTCACCACGGCAACCGCCAGAGCGTGTCGGCCGTCGCCGGTGCAGCAGGAAGGGTCCGCCCCCTGGTGGTTACCATGGAGACAAAAAGAGACTCAAGTGACCGAGGAGGCTGCTGATTGGAAGAAGTATCCAGATCCTTTACTGCAGTAAAAGTACTAATATCACACTGTATAAATACTCTGTTACAGTAAAAGTCCTGCAGTGTAAATGTTCCTTCAGTAAAAGTGTTTAAGTATCATCAGGAAAATGTCCTTAGTTACTTTGTACCTGATCCAGGAGCTGCTGCACGACGTTGATCAGACCCCGACCTGGACCGAGCTCCGCCAGCAGCTGCACGTCCTTCACCTGGACCAGGAGAACCAATCAGAGAGCAGCATTCATCTCTGACTGAACAGCAAGTCAGACAGCAGCACAAGTTTGTTTCCCTCAGGTGAGTTTTCGTCAAACTTCCAACAGGAAACACTAACTCTATATAAATATATATATATAAATGGGTGCGTGCGTGCGTGCGTGCGTGCGTGCGTGCGTGCGTGCGTGCGTGTAGTGAGATTTTCTTACCAGAGGTTTGGGTGTCAGGTTTGGTTTGGGAGCTTTCATCAGAGCTGTGGAACGATCACTTCCTGTCAGACACACAGACAAACCCACTGAGGAACTCAGTTCTGGCTACAAATAAGTCTTTAAATATTTAAAATATAATATCTATAAACTGTGAACTAACACTACCAGCAGTGTTTCCAAAGGTCTCTGTTTGTGTCTGTCCAGACTACAAAGACTTTCAAAACCAAAACCTTTTCAAATGTTAAAGTTTTAGGGGCTCGGAAATGCCGCAGTAGTGTGGACTGGAGGGCAGTAGTGTAGACTAGAGGGCAGTAGTGTGGACTAGAGAGCAGTAGTGTAGACTAGAGGGCAGTAGTGTGGACTAGAGGGCAGTAGTGTAGACTAGAGGGCAGTAGTGAGGACTAGAGGGCAGTAGTGTAGACTAGAGGGCAGTAGTGTGGACTAGAGGGCAGTAGTGTAGACTGGAGGGCAGTAGTGTGGACTAGAGGGCAGTAGTGTAGACTGGAGGGCAGTAGTGTGGACTAGAGGGCAGTAGTGAGGACTAGGGGCAGTAGCGTAGACTAGAGGGCAGTAGTGTGGACTAGAGGGCAGTAGTGAGGACTAGGGGGCAGTAGCGTAGACTAGAGGGCAGTAGTGTGGACTAGAGGGCAGTAGTGTAGACTGGAGGGCAGTAGTGTAGACTAGAGGGCAGTAGTGTGGACTAGAGGGCAGTAGTGTAGGCTAGAGGGCAGTAGTGAGGACTAGAGGGCAGTAGTGTAGGCTAGAGGGCAGTAGTGTAGACTAGAGGGCAGTAGTGTAGACTGGAGGGCAGTAGTGTAGACTAGAGGGCAGTAGTGTAGGCTAGAGGGCAGTAGTGAGGACTAGAGGGCAGTAGTGAGGACTAGAGGGCAGTAGTGTTGACTAGAGGGCAGTAGTGAGGACTACTGGGCAGTAGTGTTGACTAGAGGGCAGTAGTGTGGACTAGAGGGCAGTAGTGTTGACTAGAGGGCAGTAGTGTAGACTAGAGGGCAGTAGTGTAGACTAGAGGGCAGTAGTGAGGACTAGAGGGCAGTAGTGAGGACTAGAGGGCAGTAGTGTAGACTAGAGGGCAGTAGTGAGGACTAGAGGGCAGTAGTGTAGACTAGAGGGCAGTAGTGTGGACTAGAGGGCAGTAGTGTAGACTAGAGGGCAGTAGTGTAGACTAGAGGGCAGTAGTGTAGACTAGAGGGCAGTAGTGTTGACTAGAGGGCAGTAGTGTAGACTAGAGGGCAGTAGTGAGGACTAGAGGGCAGTAGTGTAGACTAGAGGGCAGTAGTGTTGACTAGAGGGCAGTAGTGTAGACTAGAGGGCAGTAGTGAGGACTAGAGGGCAGTAGTGAGGACTAGAGGGCAGTAGTGTAGACTAGAGGGCAGTAGTGAGGACTAGAGGGCAGAGGGCAGTAGTGTAGACTAGAGGGCAGTAGTGTGGTTGAAAGTGTCTGCTGGTTCTTACTGAGAGCGCTGCTGTCGGCAGATCTCTCCGTGACGCTGCTCAGAGTCTCGGTCCGACCTGCAGGATCAGCACCGTCTGCTGCTGGACCCACCTGAGAACACACCTGACTTTACTCCAGTGTTTCTGCAACATGTCCACCCTTTAGGTCAGTGGTTCCCAACTGTTCTTCCTTGGCGCCCCCCTACTTATGTCTAAGAAAAGCTGAGCCCCGGCAATAACCAACTTGAGGTAAACTTTCTTTCAGAAGAGTTTTTTTCGTTGATACAGAGCAGTTTCAGCTTTGCGTTTCACGTTTTTATTCATTAAATAGTATGCCATGTGTGCCAGGTAAACCACGTGATAACAGCGTCCAGCGTAGCGAGCGCTACAGCTCGATAATAGCAGCGACAGCAACAGGCGATAGCACCAGTTAACAGAGGTCCTTGAGATTTAGGGTCCCAGGTTAAGAGGTCCTGGAGATTTAGGGTCCCAGGTTAAGAGGTCCTGGAGATTTAGGGTCCCAGGTTAAGAGGTCCCGGAGGTTTGGCCTACTAAGTAGCCTGTCTACAATATTTATTTTTTTACCTTAAACCAGATAAAGACTTGCGCCCCCCCTGTGATCTTTGCCACCCCCTAAGGGGTGCCCGGACCCCAGGTTGGGAACCACTGCTTTAGGTTACAGACCTGTGGTTCTTCCCGTGCAGACGACACAAAGCTGACGGTCACGCTGACCTCGTAGCGATCTTCCTGGATCACGGCAGAAACCATCTGAAGGAGAACGCCACACGTCAGCTGACACACAGGAAGTAAAGCCCTGCAGCTGGACATGTGACTATGATCACAGGGTCAAAATTTTAAATGAAAACTTGTCAACACTTGTCACTTTACCCGATGTTTTTTGTCGATTTTTTCCCGTGATCTTTTCCAACATTTTTGTCACTTTATTTCAACGTTCTTTTGTCATTTTTCTTTTCTTCAAATACGATAAAATTAAATAAACAACCAAATTCAATAAAAGTAGTGAACTGATCATTTATTTTACTTGTTAAGAGCATCGTATGTAACCATCCACGTTAGTTTCTTTGACAATTTGGTTGAAAGAAAACCCAAATTTCTGATATAGAAACTTGAACTTAAAAAATTGGTCAAATTTGACCCGAGCACAACAGAATTGAATCACGGCAGAAACCATCTGAAGGAGAACGCCACACGTCAGCTGACACACAGGAAGTAAAGCCCTGCAGCTGGACATGTGACCACGATGCCTGGTAGACTCTCCTCTGAAACTGAGGGACTTAACATGTTAACCCTTGTGTTGTCTTCCGTAACTTTTTGTTTTTTTCTGGGTCAAAGTTTAAAATTTTGTTGTTCTTTATCGACATGTGTCACTTTCCGGTTGTTTTTGTCAATTTTTTTCAGTTTTTTTGTCACTATTTCTGATGTTTTTGTCGATTTATTTCCAGCGATTTTTTAAAAATGTTTTTGTCAATTTTCTTTTCTCGCGTTTTTGAAACTTTTTCCAAAATTTTTTCCAACGTTCTTTTATCTTTTTTTTTCTTCAAATACGATAAAATTAAATAAAACACCCAAATTTAATGAAAGTAGTGAATCATTTACTGATCATTTATTTTACTTGTGAAGAGCGTTGTATGGAACCATCCATGTTAGTTTCTTTTTACTTTGGTTGAAAGAGGACAACAGGAGGGTTAATGGAACCGTATATTTCTGTGATCCGGTCCGTGTTGCGTACCCTGCCCATCCGAGGCTCTCCCAGCAGGGCCCTGAAGGCACCGTTGTTCTGAGCGTAACTCCTCAGGTGAGCACACACGTGATCCAACTGCTTCCTCCAGTAACCTGAGGAAAGGATGACATCACACCTCTACTTTACACACTCAACGAGACTACACAGCTAGGAACAAGCCTTCTCTTTGTGCTCGTCATCACAGTTGTTCCAATACCAATCTGACGAGCCTTGATACTCTGTCGGTATCAGTGTTGTTGAGTCTATGTGCGATCCAAGGCCACGTAATTACGGTAAGTCCTGAAAAAATATACTTTTAAGTAGTTTATTTATGTTCTGTTAACATTAAAATAAAGTTCTATGGCCTTTATTCTCTGTCTGTAATTGATTATGTTTTACAAAGAGTTTAACCTGAGCCAGACTCAACAATAATATCACCTCACATCACGCTTTAGGGTTGCCAGTTGTTGACATTTTGATATCCCTTCCTACAGAGGTATGTGTCTAGCTTTAGGGTTGCCAGTTGTTGAGAGTTTGGTATCCCTTCCTACAGAGGTACGTGCCTAGCTTTAGGGTTGCCAGTTTGGTATACCTTCCTACAGAGGTGCGTGCCTAGCTTTAGGGTTGCCAGTTGTGTACAGTTTGATATCCCTCCCTACAGAGGTATGTGCCTAGCTTTAGGGTTGCCAGTTGTTGCCAGTTTGGTATACCTTCCTACAGAGGTATGTGCCTAGCTTTAGAGTTGCCAGTTGTGTACAGTTTGATATCCCTCCCTACAGAGCTGTGTGCCTAGCTTTAGGGTTGCCAGTTGTTGCCAGTTTAGTGTCCCTTCCTACAGAGGTACGTGCCTAGCTTAAGGGTTGCCAGTTGTTGCCAGTTTTGTATACCTTCCTACAGAGTTACGTGCCTAGCTTTAGGGTTGCCAGTTGTTGCCAGTTTAGTATATCTTCCTACAGAGGTACGTGCCTAGCTTTAGGGTTGCCAGTTGTTGCCAGTTTGGTATACCTTCCTACAGAGGTACGTGCCTAGCTTTAGGGTTGCCAGTTGTTGCCAGTTTGGTATCCCTTCCTACAGAGGTACGTGCCTAGCTTTAGGGTTGCCAGTTGTTGCCAGTTTGATATACCCTTCCTACAGAGGTACGTGCCTAGCTTTAGGGTTGCCAGTTGTTGCCAGTTTGATATCCCTTCCTACAGAGGTAAGTGCCTAGCTTTAGGGTTGCCAGTTGTTGACAGTTTGGTATCCCTTCCTACAGAGGTAAGTAACTAGCTTTAGGGTTGCCAGTTGTTGCCAGTTTGGTATCCCTTCCTACAGAGGTACGTGCCTAGCTGTAGGGTTGCCAGTTGTTGCCAGTTTGGTATACCTTCCTACAGAGGTACGTGCCTAGCTTTAGGGTTGCCAGTTGTTGCCAGTTTGGTATACCTTCCTACAGAGGTACGTGTCTAGCTTTAGGGTTGCCAGTTGTTGACAGTTTGATATCCCTTCCTACAGTGGTAAGTGCCTAGCTTTAGGGTTGCCAGTTGTTGACAGTTTGGTATCCCTTCCTACAGAGGTATGTGCCTAGCTTTAGGGTTGCCAGTTGTGTACAGTATCAGCAGTATGTTATACCTCTGCCGGGGCTGATGGCGGTCAGCAGCGGCTGGCGCTCTCTGGTCACCTGCTGCCTGTTGAGTTGTTGTTGCTCCTTCCTCCGCAGCTCAGTGGCTGATGGGTAATAGAGTCCAACAGTCTGCGTGGCCTGCTCGGTGGTGGCGTTAGCGTTAGCCACGGGACCAGAGACGGGCACGGCCTGCCAGGTGGCATCATGGGAAGTTGGTGCTGAAGCCTGCTCACAAACACACACACACACACACGTACACATACACACACACACACACACGTACAGACACACAAAAGGTTACACTTGTCTCAGCACAAATCTTTGGTCTGAACTGGACTTTAGTTTAATTTTTTTATTTTATTTGTCTGCCGATGCTGCGTTGCCCGGATCATATTTTGTGTTATGGATTGTGTGAGTGACATGGTGTCACCTGCTTTGTGGCGGCGCCCCAGACAGGTGGTGTGATGTCACTGCAGGAAGTAGGCGGGGCTTCCTGGA